>NC_058051.1:1281250-1582500 GCF_020085105.1 Siniperca chuatsi
TATGTTATTTGGTATATTTTGTGAAGTCTGAATACAGATAAAATTGCGGATATTTTTGTGAATTTTATGTTACTGAAGACACATGTTGAGCTGTTTGTGGTGTGAATTGCTTTACGTGTGAGGCTGGTCTCCGCTGGGAAAGAGAGTGGAGCTTGTGGTTGATGGCTCGCCCTCAATATGTGAGTGGTGAAGCGAGTGTAACTGGAATCTTACTGTAGGTCAAAGCAAACAGTTACGGTGAAGTTGTTTCCTTCTAAGAGCAACCAATTTAATTGCTTAAATCATCCCAAACAAATCCTGAAAATAACAATTCAGTCCATTAAATGATAGAAATGTGGCACGATCATAAGATGTCGGGGAGATTGACGCGGGAAGTATTTTTTCTCATTTTCAGTTACAAATCTCGAAAATGTTTCCTAACACAACAGTTTCTCCTCTGCTTTCAGAGTAAAAGCGAGGATGGGACGGACACAGCGGACGAGGCTAATCCCAGCAGCAACAAGCGTACAGGCCGCTCCTTCATGGGGAGCTTCTCTAAACGCAAGGTTGGCCTTTTTAGTTCTTCTCTCAGTCAGTCTCCCAATCATCCATTATCTGCGATGAGAACAGAAAGAGGAAAGAATGGTTTCCAGTATTGACTTTAAATCACAAGGTGTTTCTCGTCAATTTGGTGAGAAAAGAGAAATATAAACCAGACTTCTTGTCTTTGGATGATGTGTTATTATGTGACTTTGTGGGTTGTTGTATCACCGCTGCATTCAGCAATAACATTACATTAAAGTCACACATGTACAAAACATTAAAATAGAACAATCTGAACGTAAAAGTAAATAACAATAATAATCTCAGTTCATTCTGTTCTATGTTCTCAAAGTTAACAGACTAACTCTGAACATGTCTTCAGCTTCATGTGAGATCAGCGTGCGTTTTATCTAACCCCCAAATGTTTCGCCTCTCTGACTTATACAGGTGCCCTGGGATTGAGAGGCATTGATTCCCTCCCCTTAGTGTGTAGCTTGAGCCAAAAATAATACTTGGACACATTTCGAACTACTGTGAATGTTTTTTTTAACCCAATTTAAAGCCAACTTTAGTTCATTCTTCAGGTGTTTTTTAAATGTAAATCATTGGCATTAGTTGGCACAGTGGTGTTGTCTGCAAACATTGTTTAATCGGCTTTATCTAAAACAAGTGGCATATCATTAATACATATAGAGAAAAGCAGCAGGCCTAAGCAACTTCCCTGGGGGACACCATACTGAACCATCCTTCATTCAGAAAAACTACCGTTAAAGGAGACATTTTGTGTTCTACCAGTCAGGTAGCTTATCATCCAATCAGAATGCAGAAAAATTAAAACCATTAAGAGTATTTTATGATATATTCGATCAGCGCTGAAATGGAGTAGGACCGCACCAACCACCCGTTCTAGTCTCTATCACTCACCCACTGATCTGCATTAAAGCTGTACTTGTAGAGTGACCCTGGTTATATGCCTGCAAGAGTTCTGAGTTTAGTGTGTTCACAGAAAAAGAAACCCGATCAAACCTTTCTTTCCATTAACTTACTAAGTACAGGAAGAATGCTGTTACTGGCAAATTATCCAAGGATGCAGTCACTGGACAGTCAGAATAAAGTAGCATTGAACCAAATTGATATATATATATATATATATATATATATATATATATATATATATATATATATATATATATATATATATATATATATATATATATCAACATGTGTCAGCCTCACTACAAGTGGTGGAAAGCTTATATATACTTAGTAAGTATTTACATGATGATCTACAGAGAACAGCAGATTTTATTTAGTTCTTTAGAACTACAAATAGATGGTTTTGAAAAGCAGAAATGGTCAATTATTCATTTAAGTCATTTTCAAAAATGCTTTTCTGTATTTGATATTGTGAACTGAATACCTATTGAAGTTTTTTAATAGACTTAATGGTTATTGAAAACTAATCAATATATGAATCATAATGACAGTAATTTTAAGGTGCCCTAGCTTTGTGTCTGTGTTCTCATTACCTCTTACAGAAGATGGCCGACAGGCTTGTCTCAAATTGTAGTGAGTCTTTGTCAGATTATACAGCTTTTCAAAAGCATCCAGGATACTTTGACAAATTGGATTTGACCATCACTAATCATCTCTGAGGAGAGCTGTCACCAGTATTCTCATTGTTACTAACTCTTTCTTCTGCAGAAAAAGACAACCAAGCTGAAGAAGACGTCGAGCTTCGAAGACACAGATACAGACCAGGAGAGTACAAGTAGCGCCTCCCGTGTGCCCTTGCACCACAGCAAGTATGCTACACACACAGACACACACTCCGCTAGTACAGTTTGTTATACAGACACATAAGTGTGTTGTCTTCCCCTGTAGATGTGATGTTAACATAGGAAAGTAAGTTAGCTTTGATATAAATTATTGCACTTATCAATATTGTCATATGAATGTGACGGAGAGATGTTCTTAGCATCATTTTAGGATTAAAATCAAACAAAAACAAATGTGACGTTTCTGATTAATCTGTAACATAAACGTAAATTCTGACGTGAAGTTGTGTGTGTATACAAGCACTGTCACACTACTGTGTGTGTGTGGGCGTGTGTGTGTACTTCTGTAACCTTTGACCTGTTGTTGACCTTACAGAAAGAAGAAGACCATGAAGTTATCCAGAGCTCTGTCTGATCTGGTCAAATACACGCGGTCTGTGGGTCTCTATGATATCGAGGCACAAGGTGAGCCGTTCTGTACAGTTATCTTCTCTCACTCAAACAAATGAGCACTGCTAACCTGATGCTAACTGCATAATAGAGACAGTGTGTACTATCTGGGCTCCCTGGTAACTTTTAATTGAGGGTGGTTTTTTTATTATCTGCCCTTTAATACTGAAGATAAAATATGAATACTCAACATCTCAAAAGTATCCAAAACTGTCACGTTTTGAAAGTTCAGATTCTTAGTCTTGTTTCAAATACTGTGTTCTATTGCAACAGATCACTGCAGTTAGATTTAAAACAATGTTTTAATGATATAAAAAGCAGTTTAAATCTCCATAAATCCCTGTCAGTGGGTCGCTCCTTGATAACATTTGAACTGAATGGAAGTTTATGAGCCTGATGAAGAAAACAAAGATGTCTTCGTGTTGTTCCTGGCAGCCAGCTGCAGCTGGCAGGTGTCGTCGCTCAGTGAGACCAAAGCCCACCAGGTGATGCAGCAGAAAGCTACGTCCTTCATCAGCTTCAACCAGCGACAGCTCTCCCGCATCTACCCTTCCTCTTATCGCGTGGACTCCTCCAACTTCAACCCCCAGCCCTTCTGGAGCGCCGGCTGCCAGCTTGGTATGACCTTAACCTGTTAACTGATCCACGCCGCTGCCACTGCTATTATTAATTCTGCCAGTCTGTCAAGACTTAAGTCATTTTCTGTCAGTCAGCTGCAGTGTTGCTAACCCTTCCCACAGTAGCTGTGAAGTGAAGTGACCTGCTTTGATTTCAGTTGCACTCAACTACCAGTCAGAGGGCCGGGTCCTCCAGCTCAACAGAGCCAAGTTCTACAGCAATGGCAACTGTGGCTACATCCTCAAGCCTGCCTGCATGTGTGAAGGTCAGCACATAAGATTCATTCACATCATTTTAGTAGGAAATATGGATTTTATTTTTAACATAGACCTCAGGAATATTTTCATTTTGTAATTTTCAGTATGTTTGGTATTCCTGCATGTTTTGTTTGTGTGAGCATCAGAAGACTAATAAAGTACAGTAGTGTGCTAATATATGAGGAGGATATTTGCCTCTTTTGAATAAGATTAATGTTGTCTTATTAATCATTTTTAATGTTGTAATATTGATTTCAACCAATCGCTAGTAGATAGTTATATTGTGCTATGGGCAGTTTGTAAATTGCAGCTAATGTAATTTGTAGTTCTCAGCTGAAACGTGAAAAACCTCAGTCTAAGAGCAGTCTAAATGTATTTTATTGATCTTTTTCATAAAGAGTTTGAGTTCTGTTATGTTGTAAATGTTGTTTCAAAGGCCTTTCTACAAACTTGACATTTCAGGAAAACATGGAAGACTTGTACTATTGCCTTTTAAATATGATTACAATATTGGCAATGGAAATGGTTATGATGAAAATGTTTATTTTTATAATTTACAATTAAATTTGGTAAGAGAAGGTTCACAAATAAACAGCGTACTTCCTTTCTTCCCATTGCAGGTGCCTTTAACCCCAACCTGGAGGACCCGCTGCCGGGTCAGATGAAGAAACAGCTGGTGCTGAAGATCATCAGCGGACAACAGCTGCCCAAACCCAAAGACTCTATGCTGGGAGACAGAGGAGAGGTAGGACACACACTTACAGTGGTGTGAAAAAGCGTTTGCCCCCTTCCTGATTTCTTATTCTTTTGCATGTTTGTCACACTTAAATGTTTCAGATCATCAAACAAATTTAAATATTAGTCAAAGATAACACAAGTAAAAACCCTCCAATGTGGCTGAATTACAACAATTCTACAAAGATGAGTGGGCCAAAACTCCTCCACAGCGCTGTGAAAGACTCACTGCAAGTTATCGCAAACGCTTGATTGCAGTTGTTGCTGCTAAGGGTGGCCCAACCAGTTATTAGGTTTAGGGGGCAATCACTATTTCACACAGGGCCATGTAGGTTTGGATTTAGTTTTCCCTTAATAATAACAACCTTCATTTAAAAACTGCATTTTGTGTTGACTTGTGTTATCTTTGACTAATATTTAAATTTGTTTGCTGATCTGAGTGTGACAAACAAAAAAAGAAATAAGGAAGGGGGAAACACTTTTTCACACCGCTGTAAAACTGTTGTGTGTTTTTAGAAGGTAATTCATCAAACAATAAAAATATATACATGCCAAAAAATTAAATATACTGGGAGAAATATTGTAATATATTAGGTTTTTATGTGTTTCAGTTAGTGTTGTATTATGTGTCTGTGAAACGTTTTAAAGATCTCAAATACACTTTGATTTTTGTTGCTTTATTTAAGAAGAAAGAATCTTTCAGTTTATCACAGCGGTTGACTAAGTAACACCACCACTCTCCAATGCGTTGTGCACCCCTGCTAACCTGTGAAATGCACTCTGTATTGTAGAAAGCCGCCGTGCAAATCAGTCCTCTAACCAGTCGTGGAATTCCTGGAACGTCATGGAATTTAAAATGGGAGTGTGAAACAAGTCGTATAAAGCCTTTAGTTTCTCCAGAGGGAGCTGTGTGAAGTCTGATAAATTCCTTCAAGTGATGTCACTTGAGTCAGCGCTACTAGCATAACACACCCCGATCTCCAACCCAACTTCACACCTTCCCTGAGTGGAGATTTTCAGCCAGACTATAGTGTGAATCAGATTATTATAAACCAGGAGGTAACGGACTGTGATCTTTGAAAGGTCTTGGTACTTTTCATCAGAGCAAGTGGTTAGTATGAAGCAATACCTTAATGCTGTGAAACGTCTTTCTGTCAGATCATCGATCCCTTCGTGGAGGTGGAGATCATCGGCCTCCCAGTGGACTGCTGCAAGGAGCAGACCAGAGTGGTGGATGATAACGGTGAGTTGATGGAGAGGTGAATTATTCTGGTTCATTTGTATTCAGAAACTTCAAATACTTGTGACCAAGTCTGTCTATTGCCATAAAAATACCCTGTATTGACTGAGTAATAGAGACTTAATACTAATGCAGAGAAAATAAATTATTGGATTAATTTGTGATGTTCGAGACTATAAGTCTACGTTTATCTAGAGTTAACTAAAGCCTGGTGTGCCTGAAGGCTGCTTCCATCACACCAGCATATTTCTGCACGACACAACCGCTAAAAACTAGGCTGATCTGATCCAGGTTTCTAACAGGTCTCATAACAGAGTTTGACCTTAATCAGGCTGTAATCCAGTCAACATGATTACATTGTCCACCCAGAATAAAGCTTTTTATGGAACTGGACTATTTTCAAGTGGTTGGAATGTGTTTTTATGTTGTACAAGAATGAATGTGAGTGAGGTCTGATATTTCCAGCTGTGCTGACTGTGTGCAGACACCAGCAGGAATTTTAAAGGGGGGGGGGATTATAAAGAGACATAAACAGGTTTGTTTTAGACTTTGCTCCTCCCATCAGCTGCTGATACCATAAACTGCCCTCGTCCTGCTTGTAGCCATATAGGTATATACTGTACATATAAGGTCAGACAAGTATCCCAGCATGCATTTCTCATCAACCATGGCCACTTAACAATTTTCCTTGGCGTTCTCGTGATGTGAGGGCCTGCTAGCCAGGCGAGACGGGCCAGTCAGCATCCATGGTCATCCCAGGGAGAACAGTGTGGTCTCAGCAGCTCTTTGGTAGTTTACCGGCTTCTCTGGTGTCTCTGTAGTTCTGTGTATGAGATTCTGAACATTAATATAGCAGCAAACAACTATTTGCTATGTAATATATAGCGGAGTAATGGCGTCCCGAGCAGAGGATGACGTCACACCCCCCCTGCCTGTTAACGATGACCTGCGAGGTAACAACGTTCCTCTGTGGACTTCTGGCTCCTTACTGTATATGAACCGGCCGTGCCACACAAATAAATAAATATATATAAATGAAGAAGAACAGAGGCAGTGTGCTGTGTGATATTAGACTTGGTTTTATTATAAATATATATTAAAAGTTATGATAACAGGTGTATCTGTTGACTGCATTTCAGCCTTAAGTGGACCTTTGAGTTGAGATTATTTTGTCCCAGCTGAGCTGCTGATGTCAGGTAGAAGTTGCGGGTACTGCGTCCTCCCGTTCTCAGGAGTTTGAACTCCCAAGAACGTGAGTTTGAACTTGGCGTACTTGTTATTGAGTAAGGCCTACAGGAGTGATTAATTTGCTTTATAAGTGATATAAATGTGTCAATGTGAAAATCTGAGTTTTGTAGATATTGCCAAGCGTATCAGGTGCTGATGTTTTGTGTCTACATCTGTCTAACCAGAATTTAAGGAGAAACTTGCTGCAGTGATGTACAGGTGTCCTCCAGGACCTGGTGACATCACCGTTGTGTGTGGTTACAGGTGCAGTAGAATATGGCAAAATGGCCTTTTTAGCATTTAAAAGATAAGCAGGATTTACAATAATGATATCCACAATGCTAACATGTAATTAGAGATGGTCAAGTGAAACCTATTAAATGTTAAAAGGGCTTACTATAACATAACACATTTCTGACCTGACCAGTCAGGCTTGAAACTTTCATCCAAAGAGGACAACAAAACACTGCTTTTCAGCCTGGTATTAAGTCTTTAAAACTGTGGAGCGTAATCAATTTAATTCAGTGGAATCACGGCCAGCAATGTGGACTGCTCTACTACTTGTGGGCGTGAATATAGCAAACCGTCTGGACAGAGCTGCCAGAGAAGCAGCCAGAAGGTACAAAACAGGAATCGATCAGCTGTGTTGCATCATCCGCTTTTGATTTGACCTTGCTCTGCTCTACAGAAGAGACATGGTTTGCAGTCAGTTAGCAAGCCAGCTAGCTGAGAGAGCTATTATGACAGACAAGCGCTGTCGTGTTCCCAGCTGGCTAGCATATTAGCAGTGAACTTGCCAGCTACAGTAGTTTGTCAACTAGCCCTGCGAGTAGCCCCCTACTTCACCAGGAAAGTCCTATTTTGCAAGGACACACGGATGAATTTCACCGAGTCACTTTCTGGTGGGACAGGGCTTTAACACGATAGTTTAAGATTCGTCATTCACTACTGGCCAGTTTGCTGTGGTACTCGCTGTCTACTACTGACTGCTCCTCAGGGCTGTTTTCTGTAAACTGAGCCACACATGATGTCCTGGTGTTTGCATGAGGAGAGCTGTGGTTTGTTGTGGTTTGCCTTTGACATGTGATAAATGTATGTATGTGCTGATTGGACCAATGCATTGGTTGAATGTAACTCTCTACCTGATCTATAATTGATGAGCTCAGCATGAGGAGACATGCACAGGCAGCACCTCTCAGTCTGCTCTCTCTCAACACACACACACACACACACACACACACACCTTGAATAATTGATGAGTGCTGAGCTCGCTCTCTGACTCTCTCCTGGACCGTCCACGCTCTCTGTCCTCCGTCTCTATCACTCTCTCTACTCTCTATTTATCCGCCTAACCTCTCCTCTCTCCTTATTATTTGTGTCACACTTTCTCCTGCCATCTCTCTCAATTTTCTTCTTTTCCCCCCTCTTCCTCTGTCCTCCCTCGCCCCCCTCCCCTCCACCCCCCTCCTCCACCCCTGCCTGTGACCGCTCTCGGGACGGTCCCGTAGGGTTCAACCCCATGTGGGAGGAGACTCTGGTGTTCACGGTCCACATGCCGGAGCTGGCCCTGGTGCGTTTCCTCGTGTGGGATCATGACCCCATCGGCCAGGACTTCATCGGCCAGCGCACCATCGCCTTCAACAGCATGATGCCAGGTAAGACGTGGTGAAGCACCTGCTTTTAGATGGAACTGATGGGTATCCCGCATCTCACCCGCATCTTCCACAGATCATGTTTCTATGGTCTATGGTTCCTTGTTTTTGCGTTTTGTTTCTGATTTTCTGGTGATATAATTTCCAAAGACATTGGAATTAAATTTGCTGAGAGTAAGATAAATAAGAGGGTAAGTTGAAGGTTTATTAAAAGTCAGACGTGGAGATTTGTTACCTTTCTCTAATGTCATGTATATGATCCAATAAATTTCTTATCCGTGCTCTGCTGGTCGAATATCAGAAACTCTTTTGGAATGAATGAGACCAGTACTGTTTGGTGCACTGTGCTATTATGAATTGCATTCTTTCAGAGGGTGAGATGAGAAGATGGATACACAGTGTATCTGTGTGTGTTAAGTACAGAGCTGGAGTAAGGGTGTGGTTAGCCTATCTTAGGCTCAGATAAATGTAAAGTAGGTGTAGGTGCTGGGACTGTTTTGTAAAGATCAACTTGTTTGCAGCATCTCCAGCTGCCAGATACTTCTTAGTGAAGAACAGCCAAAACCTGTGCTCACCGACCGAGCCCACAAAATTCCGTACTGTTCAAACACAGCAAAATAGCATGCATCAAAAACATCTGTCTTTATTTACAGCTCAAACACTGAAGTGTGTATTAGCAGAAGCACACAACAGTGGCATGTACAGGCTTTACACGCGACCATGCGACTCCGACTTTCACAACTAAAACACTATTTGGATGCTTTTATTTGAAGTAAATCGAGTCAAGTTTATATATAGCCCCATGAGAGATTAGCATTTGATTTTTATTTACATACGGAGAGAGAGTTGTTTGTCATACAGCTTTTACAGCTAGGAGACAGGACTCAGTTGGAGGCTTCATTAAGATTAATGTGAACACAGAGCTGAGTGTCATCTGCGTAGCAGTGGAAATATATATGCTGAAGCTACAAATTTGACCACCCAGCAGAACAGAATAAAGTATCAAGCCTTGAAGGACACCATACCTTACAGTATTCAGATTACCTGTTAAATAGTGACCTGTTTGTTAGATAGGATCTATGTCACAAGAGTGCTACATTATGGACTCCCTAAATAGTTTTGATTTTAAGTGATCCAGTAAAATGATCTGACTGACGGTGCTGGTGAGGAGCTTGAGTCGGAGTCGGTGGCTAGAAGTAGAACATCAACTATAGAAAAAGTTTGTTTTTCTGCTGATTGATACAACAGGTATTTATCTATAGCCATTTCTATCTGCCCTGTTGTGTTTGACTCGCTGATATTGTAGCTGTCTCTGTGATGTGTGTGTGTGTGCAGGTTATCGCCATGTGTACTTGGAAGGTATGGAGGAGGCTTCCATCTTTGTTCATGTAGCTGTGAATGACATCACTGGTAAGGTAGGTACTACTGAGGAAGCCAGCTGAAAACGTACGAACAAATCTGTTACCTTTGCTCTTTAATTGAAATTTACTCTAAAATTAGAGCTTTTTAAAACATTGACGTATCTCCCCTGTGTGAGACTGTCCATTGTGTAAAATGATAGTACAATAAGATTCTGTGTTCATTACTGTAGAGCCCGGCCGACATTGGATTTTTGATACAGATGTCCATATTTTTGACTTTCAAAAATCCAATCATATATTAGCCGATAATAATGTTTTTAATATAAATCCATAACCAGCATTTTTGATAGGGATCTCTTAAACATGTTTTTTAAAGAATTACTGGACTGAGTGAGACATTTTACAGTGTAAAAATAACTTGTAACTGTAATGGAGACACTGTTTCTAAATGACCTCAAACTTATTTTTGGCATTACAATATATCTGCAGTAATCTAAAAATCAGCCCGGCCGATTTATCGATTGAGCTCCAGTGTCAATAAATGACCAGCGCCTCGCAGGTAATCAAATCCAAGGAAAGCTTGGAAACTGAAAAGCATCTAAAACTAATTCTGTATTGTTCAGACAGTACAGTAAACAGTAGACCAGTTGTGTGATTTGTTCTCTGGTGGCTGCAGGGCTTTCTATGAATGGACCAGCAGCACTGATAGTGATCATTTTTCTAAACAATTCCTCTGCTACTGCTTAGGGCATGGTATCATTTGAAATATTTAGATTATACTGCTAATAGGATCCCTGAGTGCCAGTCCCACTTTTTTAATGTCCTTTTTGGAGGAATATTAATGTTTTTCACTTTCTTGTGACAAAAGACGTTCTCAGCTGTTAAATTTCGTCTGAACACAAGCAGCCTACGTGGCTGAAATGAAATACAGTCAAAATGAAATACAGTCTAAAATTGGCAAAGTTCATGGTTTTAAATCAGAAACTATCTGATTAAAGAATATCCACAGTACGAATCTTAGCAAGCGTCCAATGCCAGCTTTTTGTACTTGACTGTGATAATTGGTGCTGTGGGCACATTTCAGTCAGTACCAAAAAACTGAGGTTTGATAGCCAGCCCTACGACTGCTGAAAAAACTAAAGAAATGAAAGGAGAAATATTAGGATCAGACATCGTCGCTGGCTGATTGATTAGTTGATTAACTTTATTGTCCCAAAGGGAAATTGGTGTGCAGTGTGGGCACAAAATTTAATATACACAATAAAAACATACACAGTAGAAACAATCAAAGACACTGTGAGCCACGGCTTGCCACCCAACATGAGCTGGGTGTCCTCATATTTTTGGCCATGCAGTACAGTATGTTCATACAGTTACAATAAATTAATGACCAAACCTTTATTGGAAAATAGGCTTCACTTCTGTTCGATTCGGCATAAATTACAGATGAAACAGTTGCTCAGCGGAATGAAAATGGTGCTGTGGCAGATATATTGGCTGTGTGTATTGTTGCTGTTATTTCTGTTTCAAAATGTTTTTCTTGGGTCATAAATAATGCAGCCGTTGCTATCTCCACACAAGCTTAGATTTTATTCCCCTTTGACCTTTTAGATTCGATGCACTCAGCTGTCTCCAGCCATGTTGTAAATGACCGCTCTGTTGTTCACATTGTCCTTACTTTGAACTTCCTCTTTCTCAGCATTTGATGTGTGCTTCCTGTTGTGATTTCTCTCTTACCCCCCACCCCACCCATTTTTTCTCTCTTTCATCCTCCACCTCTCTGATTTTCGTCTCTTCCTGTGTCTGTTTGTGATTTCAGTGGACCCCTCTTTTTCCAAACGCTCCATTTAGAGGCAGGAAATTTTTAGGAGCCCTGAAGCTGCCACTCAAAACTCAGGTGTAGTGAGACCCAGTTGGCATTTTGCATGAGCCACACGCTCCACCCCCTTTGCCACCTAAGTGACACCCCCTCTGCACACCCCCTTCTTGTCAGCCAACTGCAAGCATTATAAACATTAAAAAGGCCAACTCATGCCTCACATGAGTTATGAAGGCTTGACCTGCCTGCTTCCTCATTGACCCCCCAAGTAGATCCAATGTCATCAACCTACACAGTTAAAGAGCTGGATAGAGAATAGAGGGATGTGAGTCAGGAAATCTGCCAGGCTGCAGTGACTTCTCTCTGGGGTTTTTAGCTGAGAGCATTTTTTCCTCTCTTTTCGGTGCACTGCACTGCAGGGGGATTCAGTTCCAGTGCCTTTGAGGACATGTATTTTCTCTTTTCATCTCTCCCCCTGGTTTTTAGTCTTTTTGTCTGTTTCTTTTCTTCCCTGGGAAAACGCACACTGGCGAGACATTTGCTTGACAGTTGTTAAGTGTCAGATGACTGATTGACTTTTTAAATTTCTCTTGTATAATGTAAATTCTTTTCTTGGTTTTGTGATTATGGCATTCCAGGATATCGGGGCAGAGTCTCATGAACGTTAAAGGGAACAGTCTGACATTTTGGAAAATATGCATTTGCTGTGTTACCCACACTGCAGACTCGCAGAGTCCGGCATTAGTCAGTCACTTTGTGACGCACCCAATTTAAATCGTGGAATTTGATTGTAGCTGCACCCACAAGCTTTCAGTCCAATTCTTTTGTAATTTTTACATTAACTATTTGCATCTTGTTGTGTATCTAACATGTTGCTGTATTTTATAGAATCAAGTTCTTGTTCTCAAAGCATACTGGGTTGCTATTTTTTCAGCTGCACTCCTAGAGTATACCTGGCAGCCTCCACTTAGCTGGAGATGTAGTACTGGTTAGATGATGGATATTTGCTAATGTCTCCGAAACCACAATGTGTTGTCTTTCCCCCTTTTTATCTCAAACAGTGTGGCTGTAGAAATGGAGATCGGTCAGTCTGTCGATCCAAAACATAAATCCAGACTCAAATGTCTTGACAACCATTAGATGGATTGTTCTTAATGTGTTAAAGGCATTCATTGGAGCTGTTGGAACACCCTGCTTCCAGCTAGGTGAAAGATGCCTGCACTTATCTCAGTACTGATGAACAGGGTTAAAACAATAATATTGAGCTTCTCATCTTCCTCTGGGTAAGACAAGTGTATTTGCCATAATGTTGGACTGTTTCTAAAATGAAAGGTTTTGCAGGCCAAAGGCAGCAGGACATGATATATTGAGCCTCATCTCCTGGCAGCTTAATGATTGCCATTTTCAGTTCAGACTGCATTTCCCGTTTTTCACTCAGCCTTTTTCTTTATCATCTTGTCTTTTTGTCTGTGCTGTTGCTTTCCTGTTGATAGATGTTCAATAAGCAATTCACCATTGTGCTCACCAGTCAGACCATTTGGATCTACTTCTTTCACATTGTTTGAAACTTTTAAGTAATGGCGAGTAATGGTTAAGAAACAAGTAATGGCGAGGGTTTTAGGTAATATAATATTACGCCTTGTCCCACTAAAGCTCCATTTGGTTTGGCATTTCTGTGGACTGGTCCAATGCCATTTACCAGATTGTGTTTCAAAGTGAGTTTCACAATCATCAGTGTCATTGTCTGAATGTCTTCATCATTGCCAATGTTTTTGCCCCAGTCTTTGTGACTTTGCAGCACCTAAAGGCACAGGAAACATCCATACAGTGTTACATTTTTGAAGTCTATGTAATCTGAATATTAAATATATGAAACAGATAGGTGAACAGTTTCAAGGCCAGCTTTACTGCTGATCATTTTCCAGTAATTTCTTTATTGATTATACACAAAAACTATTCTTAGCAATCTTCATCTTAAAGCCACTATTTTCAGAAATTCGACATGATTATAGCATCTTCATTATTCTGATGAAGTTTTTGTTTGAACAAAAATAAGCCTCGTGAAATTGGTACAGTCTGTGTTTTTTATGTCATTACTGCAGTGGTGTAGTTGTTCCACAGTGTCTTTTTGTGGTTCTACCTCTAGGAAGCGGCAAAATTGGAAATATTCAAACCCTACACACAGAAGTCACTGTATTTAGTTGTAGAGGCAAACACAGCCTGGGGTGCTCTTTGTTATTTAACTTTGACAGGTGTCGTCAAGCATGTGTTTGCCTAACTAATAATTTACCACTGGGACTACAGCTTGTGTATACAGATGTGTAGGTGCTCAAAATGTCTAACAGGTAAACACTTTGAATCCAAGTGGAATTCAAAGCCAGTCAGCATGAATTACAGCTGAATGATCATGTTGAAGACTGAGTGATCATTCACACGTGTTTTTACAGGACATTTCTTGGGTAAACGTGGATATTGATGGAATTTGTTTGTCACTTTTTAAGCATGCTCACTGTACAAAAACTGCCCATGTATTAATACAATAATGCAGTGTGGACCAGTGCCACCTGCATTATGGCAAACATTGTTCTTGTATGACCTCTCTGTGACTTATTCATTTAGGTTTGTTATGATTTGTTGTGTGTTTGACAATGATATTTTGTTGTGTTTTTGTCAGGCCAGAGCAGCCAGCGGCATAAAAGGGCTGTTTCACAGAAACCCAAAGCAGGCTTCTCTGGACAGCCATGCTGCTGCGCAGCACAGCCGTAAGCACCCGTTTGGTGCCCACCTCCTGCGCCGCACTGCCAGCGCACCCACCAAAGGCCAGCCCAAAATCAAGAAGGGCTTCCCAGAGATCGCCATCGACACCAAAGACTACAGCTCAGAAGGAGCTAGTGAGGAGCAAGAGTCTGAGGATAGGGACAAGGCCTCTGCTGCCGCCTCTCACCAGCCCACAACACCACAACACCGCAACGGGGACTCACTGGCATCCCACCAAGCCAAGGGCCCCTGGGACCATCCTGACACCAATGGGGCTTTTCACCCTGAGGAGGGTAAAGGTAAGAGCCCACTTTTTGCTCAGCGACGACCCGTGAGTGAGCCTCTGAAACGGGCCAGTCGGCTCCGCTTTCATGACCCGCTGGACATGAAGCCAGGGGTGTTTGCCCGTGTCGCACTTAACAGCTCAGGCAGGGTGGGGATGTCTTCCAACTGCATCACATGTGTGATGGGCTCCAAGGAGAGTCCAGAGGCTGAAAGAAAGGGTCAGGTTAAGGAAAGGCAGGGATGCAAGTCCAAAATGGCAGATGGGGAGAGACAGGAGAGAAGTAACCGCACCTCCTCGACCAAGAGACAAGTTCAGCCAGAGCCCGTACTCAAGCCCCAGCCCCTCGCTGCCCAGACAGAGTCACAGCAGTCTCCTCCCCTCCCCAAGTCCTGCGTGGAGACCCAGTTTCAGTACTCGCCCCAGGCACTCCTCCAACCTATCCCCTTACCCAGATCCAAAGCCAGGCAAACTCTGGGTGCCCAGCACATCCGACCTCAGCCTGACGCATCACAGAGGAACACCCGCTCCTGCAGCGTTCCCCGAAGACGCTCCCCCAACACTGTAACACCAGCGGCGAGCCTCACACCAGACTGCAGGACCAACCTCCGTTGGCAGCAGGCAACACCCCCTAACTATGGCTCTGTTTGCGGATCAACACTCGCCCCGCTAACAAACAGTAATGCAAATGAAGGTCTCTCGCTCAGTGACAGTAGCAGCTGTGAAAGCTTTGGCAGTCTGAGCAGCTTGGAGTCGCCTCCTATGCTGCCTCCGCGCTCTGTCCTCGACAGCCGCAAGAGGGCTGTGGGCACCCTGCAGCGCGAGATGAACGCCCTGTTTGCCCAGAAAATGGAAGAGTTGCGCCATAAATCCCCCATGTTCTTCGCTGGTAAGATGAATCTAGGGCAGCATTAGCAATAACCCGGTAGCTGCTGCGTAGTGGCTGTAGTGGGCCTAGTCATTATGTACTATGACTTCCAGTTATCCTCTGTACATGCCAAGACCATGAATGTTTGTATCATAATGTTGTCAGAATCATCCCTCTGCTGTGCACCTGTTAGTAAGACGCATCCCACGTGTCCCTGATCTAAAACCCTACGCATTTCGTTCCATCGTTACCAATTAGAGTTCAATTCTAGCTTTTGTAGCTTTTATCCAATCTTTATCACTGATTCCTATTTCAATTCATTGATTCCAATTTTGCCTCTCTATGCTTTAAAATACTGTTCCTGATACTACCCCCATGCTTGACAGATGAGACAAGTGGTAAGTTTTATCCTAAAATTAATTGAAGTTTCAACTTAATGTAGTTATTTTGAAGCATATATAAAGATATACCATAAATACAGAAAACTCAAAGCACACCTTTATATGACATAGAGCTACTACGGGTGCAACAGTGTTCCCGACTATTTGGTACAGGCTGTTTAATTCAGTACAACCTGTGAACCAAATAATGAAAAATAGTAACAACTTTAGTCTAGTTCTTGGCTTGTGTGTGTATATTCCTGAGTTATGTTGGTTTTTATGTTACCCAAGTTATTGCTGTCATGCTAGAATTCGAGGTTCTCTGTAAACTCCTCATTGGATTACACATAACAAAAATAAATAAAAAAAATAAAGCCTAGAAGAAATAAGCGTTTGAAAATTGCCCCACACTCCTTTCTCTGCAGTCTTGTTATGAACAAGCAGATTAGAGCAGCTTAATCAGTCTGTACCTGCCAGAGTAAACCTAGAATCTCTGTGCGCTGGACTGCAGAGCCTAATGTGTATAGTAAAGATTAATGGCTACTGTAGATGAATTGACAAATATTGCAGTTATTGATCAAAAATCTTAACGCATCTTGTATTTATTTTTTTGCTGTCAGACCAGTATTTTATTTTTTTTATCTGAGCAGATGTGAATTTAATCTGTCCATTAATCTACCCACTAATCCTCTGTCGAGGTATTCACGGTAACAATAGGTGCAACGTATGAAAGCCGATACTGGTCAGGATATATACTGCATTATTGGGCTGCATTGTACTGAAAATTGATTCTAGTGTAGAAGTTTAGTCAATTCAAGTCTAGAAATGTACAGTATTTCGAGTACATGACCTACAACAACTGGCTGAGCACTGGAAGTCACAAGGCACTGACGTCTGTGCTGCGTCCAGGTGAAAACCCCCTCTTCCTCCTTCACATGACATATTTCGGGGGAGTCCACATCCTGCTGAACACCAGCTGTTCTAAAACCCACTCCCCTTCAGCCTTTGTCAGTTTATCATGTGATGGCCATCTGTGTTTTTACTATCACAATGAATATGGGGGTAAAACTGAGTATGTTTAGGGAGTTGAATTTAAACATTTTCTGGCCTCATTACAATAGCTGACATCTGGTAAGTCATATGATGCTTAGCAGCTTCACCTCTTGTCTTTTCAGTGTAAAACAAATGCTGTGATGTTTGTTCTCATGTCGATTTGCGATAACTTCTCTAGTTAAGATGCTTTCTCTGTCCTTGAAGCTCTTTCCCTGCCTCCGTTCTCCCTCTTCTTTCCAGTTTTGCTAAACTCCGTTTTCCTCTCTGTCCCTTTTGCACGCTTTCTCTGTTCCTAGTGCAGAATTGAGGGGATGACCAGAGCCAGGTAAACCGCTGAATGCATGCAACCTTTAAATACATCCTGTGCACCTTCACTTCACCCATCAGTCTCTCTGTCTCACCAGCCTGCTTCTCTCATGACCCATATGTCACACCTGTGGGGGTTGGCTGGGGTTTGAAATCCATATTCTTCTCCATTTTCACATATTCTTGAAACTGCACTAACTCAAAATGACATCAGTGGAAGAAATGAGAGCACTATGCCAGCGTTGTTTGTTCACATCATTGAATAGGGGTGCCGGTCCAGACAGGGACACTCACTGTGGGCGAGTGCAAAACACAATTCATGAAACTTAGTTGATTTGTCACTTTTCACTGTTATGACATGTTTAGAGTCTTAAAGGCTTGTTCCGCTTTATGACGACAAGTCTTATTTTCATAATTTTGACCATAATTCCGATCAATGATAATACCATTGTACTCTCCATGTTAGTTCCTGAGATCTGGGTACACAGTGACATCACTAACAAGAAGAAAAACACGTTCAGAAACCAACCATTGTAAACATCCATCTCAGTTTACAGGCCCACGTCCTGGTTCAACGTTGACCTACTGTACTGACTAGTTTTAGGCACACAGTTTTCTGCTGCATTGAAGGATTACTGTGGTTTAGATAACCTAGCTAAGCTGGAGGTTGGTTGAAAACCTGTACATTCATCTGACTGCTTGGGTTTCTTGCCCCATTGTACTTCTTTTTAGCAATGTTGCCGTGTTCCCAGATCTTCACAATTAACTTATTGAGTACAGTGTTATTGTAACAGATACTGTACAAATGATGGTCAGACTTGTTAGTTAAGCTTCATTTATTCAGGAAGTCTCATTAAAATCAAGATCCCTTTTACAAGAGAGACCTGAGAACAAATGACATACTGTATATACAGCATTACAACAAGAAAACACAGTCACACAAAGCTCCGAAAAAAAGATTTAAGTTGTAATAAAGTGGAATTATCATTTAATGGTGGAGCAAGAAATATCTTTCTTGACATTACGAAGAGTAGTTTGAAAAACTTATTTTAGGTCAGGTCCACTTACTAGCTTTTTCTTGAGTTTTCAAATGCATCTCACAACCTTCATCAGCAAATGGAGTCAAGGACAACTGAGCATACTCACTTCATTAATGAAGGCCATGAGATTCAGTTGAAAGTTCAGGTAATGGGCAGTAATTTAGTAGGTTATTTTGTCACATTTTGGGCACTAGAAGCGTTCCATCAATATGACTCCAAATTTTAATTCTGTAAGCTTCTCTATGTAGAACTGATTCTGTGTCAAAGGCAACGTGAGGCTGTACCTTCACATCTATTCTTAACTTCAAGTGGAGATGTTCATACACCAACATCCACCATTGACATCTCTTCACTAAACCACTCCACTTCTGCGTGGCTGTCTTTTTCCTCATGAACCGATACCAGCCCGTTAAACGTAGTCCTATGCTGTGTTTTTTAACTCCTAAAAGTTGCTAAAAGTTCAGTACTCGTTTTCTGAGCCATTCTCCTTCATCAGGCTTTGTTTAACATCTAATAAAATATATTTCGTCCATGCGATGTTTCAAACCCATATCCAAAAAAAAAGTGCAAAAAAAGTGGCACTGTCAACACTTACGGTTTCACAGTAGCAGGCCCTCCACTGCCTTCACATTAAAATGCATTAATTGAGAAGCACATGCAGAAAGCAAGGATTTAGTATCAGCAGGATGATGACAGTGATAAAATTATTTGTTGTCTTTGTTTCCACAGACTGTTCCACAGCGCAGAGACCAGCTTCCCCTCCTCCATATCTTGCACTAAACTCTGAAGACGCCAGGAACACTCGTTTCATCCGTTCTGTCTCCGCTCCAGAAGAGAGCCTGTCTTCACATCTCTCTTCATCTACACCACTGCACTCACCATCCACAGCAATAAATGCACACTCCCCAATGACCATTCCTTCAAATGGCGTGGTGGACAGTCCTATCAAGGTGAGTGGAGACCCTGAGAAACCTCCTACCCTTCCCAGAACCACGTCACTCTCTCTGACGAACCCTGCTGAGAAAACTGTACCATCACAGTGTAGTCAAGACACCCAGACCAACAGAAGCCCTCATTCAGTCATGGAGCACACACCAAACCACAGGGAAAACCAAGAAACTCTGACAGAAATGAAAAATGATACAGCACCGTTAAAGTCTGACCACAGAGCGCAGCATTCTGCTGCAGCAGTGTCCACTGGAACCCCTGCTGTCCCTACAGCTCAGACAACCCAGGCCAGGAGAGCACTTTTTAGCAATTTGTCTTCACACACACCTGTAAGAAGAACAAAAAGTAAGGGCCAAGTGAGAGCCTCAGCTGGGCAGGCCCAGTCAGCAGTACCAGAGGTCTGCACGGATGCTACCATGAACGACCGCCTTTGGAGCAAGTTGGAGCCAAGCAGCCACCGAGACAGCATGTCCTCCTCCTCTAGCATCTCTTCTAGTGACACCGTCATTGACCTGTCCCTGCCTAACCTGGCCAGGAAGAGCCTCACAAGCCTGCCCACAGCCAGCAGCACCTGCGATCCTCCCTGGGTCAACTGCCGTCACTCAGCATTGGTCTCCTACGATGCTCTGCGAGTCAGCAAGAGCAAGTCAAACCCCAATCTTCAGCAAAGTGAGTGCCCGAACGATGAGCTTAAGCCCCGCCCCCTGCAGCCCCCCCAGGAAGCTTCTATGGACTCACCTAGCAGACTGACTCAAAGAAGGCACACCTGGAGCCGGCTCTACATGGAAGGGCTCAAGCAGTCATCAGCAAGCAGGCCGTCTCCTGCAGCGAAAACCCCAGTAACTACAGCTTCCATGTCCAAAAGCCTCGGGGATCTGACCTCTGATGACATTTCCTGTAACTTTGACAGTAAGTACCGCAGCATCAGCCGCAGCTTCATTGTTAGGCCAACCCGGGACCAGCTCCACAAGGGCAGCCCGCAGAAGTCTCGACCACCCAGCGACCTGACGGAGCAATTACGTAAGCTGACTGATGTAGAGCCCCTGACTGCTAGCGACTTCGCCCCAGGAAACAGGCCTAGCGAGTCACAGGAGGAGTCTATGGATGAGACCCTGGTGCGAAGGACCTCTTCGAGGAGCCAAAGCAGGGTGCGGTACATTGCAAACAGGGCCAAGAAGGCCCAGGAACGACAGAGGCTCCAGGGCCTGGTCCAGGGCAGAAGTGCAAGCTTTAGCCTTACTGGTAGCATTGACAGTGGAAGTAGTTCTAGCCCCATTGAGGAGCGGGGGAACCCCGAAGGGGCATGTTGCGTGGCGCGGAGTCCCTGCACCAGCCTGGACCTGCTGAGTCAGCTCACCCCCCTAGGAACCCCCTCCCCTAGAGAGTCCCAGTCCTCCCCAGACCCCGAAAACAGTGAAGTCTTTTTCATGCTCAAACTCTAAGAACTGGCTGACTTGGAACTGAGCGTGAGAGACACAGCTAGAAACTTGTTTGGAATACAGTCCATTTTTTCTCAAGTAGAAATCTTTTTTTCTAAGAAATTGCATATCTTGCAGAATATCTCACAGAAAACTGGTTCACAATGCAGATTATTTCAACGTCTCACAGAAAACTGTGTTCCACTGAGTTAGTAATCCATGAACAATCAATTCTACATCTTGAGGTTGTGCAAGATCCATTTTTTAACCTGTGCGTTCAAAAAACATTGTCTAAAAGCTACTGGAGAGCAGTTCTTCTAAAAGCAACTACTACAGCTCTGTCATCTGTTTGCACCAAATGTTAGATAATTGCCAGAATGTATTTAGTGAAAAATACCTGGGGTTTTTATATGGCTGTTTATGTTGACTGTGATCTACTCTCATGTTTGAGTATTGTTTGGAACTTTACATGAGCATACAGTAGCAATAGATCACGACTAGAGGACAGGATTTTAAATGATCCATTATTTTTATTTACTTAAACTGTAATGGTATACTTTAACTGAGTTGAAAATTAGAAACTCTATGTCAAGGCATTATTATCAGCCCATCCATACACTAGCAATATTTTGAAAATGATGGCATGGTATCATATTGAAGATAATGTACAGTTTGATGCTAAAAGCTGAGGCTTGTCACATGTCTTTGCTGAAAAAATGGAAAGGAATTATTCCCACAATGCAGGACAAAAGGTCTTCATTTTTAGTATTCCTTGTGTAGTGGTTACATTGTAATTTGACCGAACTGCCAATATTTTGCTAACCTTCCTGATCTGTGGCATGTCACAGCACTGAGAATCCTGTACTTTAAAGCCGTGTTAGACTACTCCATACCAAGTTTAGCCCTTTTTAGTTGCCTGCATGACCTTTATGCACTGTAATGTTTCTCCTAAGGCTGTGCTTTATTTTACAAAGACTTTTGATATGAAGATTTGTTAATATTGCAAACTTCTTTTTCGGATCGTCTGATGGTGATCACAAGAGCAGCATGTCTGAAACCCCGCGTTCTCATTGGTCCGTGGTAATAATACAAGATGGAAATGATCTGTATCGAAGCACGTTTATTTGTCGGCCTGCTGTATTGTTTGCACTGCCAAGCCAGTTCTTTGTGCAAAATTTTAGGGACAATATTTAATTCAAACAATGTGTAATTATGACCTGAATAAATCTCAAATGCATATTATTGAAAGTTTCACAGCTCATTTATTTCATTTACACTGACAGCTGTCTTAGTTCAGAGACAAAGAAGAGTCGTTAACAAACCAGTTAAACTGAGCCTTATACAAGCTGACATGTAAAAGCCTTTGGCCTTGGCCTTGGCAGGGTCTGCTTGCTGCTCTAATTATGGACTCTGCTTGGGTCTGTGTTTACCAGCCCTCACCTCACTCAACCTCTCTGGCAAAAAAAAAAAAAAACCCAGACCCCCTGCAGGAAGGGAGAATGTTCCAGAACAAAGACTTGAGGCTGCACAAGAGACGACAAGCTCAACCAGACGTTAAAGGAGAGAAAAACATCTTTTCAGTGTCGCTTGCCACCAGAGATCAGATTTTTTAGGCTACAAAACTATTTACTTAGACTTTCTTAGAGCCTAGAATGCGGTCTATGGTCATAGGTTTTGTACATTCCCCGAGAATATGCTAAAGTATTCAGTGTTTCTTTCAGAACAGAGTTCTTGGCAATATTGAAAGCCCTTTGAAGCAGCATGTACACTGTGGGACACAAACTTTCTACTGAAACCTGATCTAATGATAACAATAATAATAATAGTAATGGATTCATGCACACCTTTGAGTGAGGAAGCTAATGGAAATGTGTTCGTATCAGCTTCCCCTGGAACACTGATCAGTTCTGCAATAAATAATTTGGTCAAATTTACCCTAAACTTAAAGCTTCTTTAACTCTAAGACTAAAAGTCCTTGAAACCCTAACCCGTCTTCTGTGCAGCCCCTCCGGGCTTTCTCAGGACACTGATTTGTCAGTCAAAGGTTTGTCCATTGTCAAGTCTGTGGTTTCCAAAGCTGACGGCCACCTCTGGTGAGCTGTCACGCACTGCCAAGCCACTTCTTCAGCTCTGTAAGACTTTGTGAATCGCGACATGCTCATTTTAGCGCCACAGACTGCGCTCCAGCCAGCACACAAACACAAAAGACAGCTTCATTAGGATTCCAAGAAAACCACAGAGTGCCTCTTAAAGCTGTATTTATCTAGACAATTTGGCACGGCTTGGCCTCTCAACTGCAACCTCCAAGCCCTGTCTAGCACTCCAGGCCTGAGAGAATGTTTTGTCTCAAAGAGCGAATGCAGTCCCTCCTTTCAAGATGAAATCACTGCCTGTTTTCGAAGGTTTTGTACAAACAAATTAATTTAGTCTGTAGGCTTATGCTTAAGACAAAGTAACAGGGCAGATTTTTGTGGATACTAATAAAATATGAATTACTGTAGTCATGTAATTTATGAGTTTGGGGGGTTGGAGGCGTCTTAACAGATGTCAAACAGGGTGTGAATTGGGTTAGGTTTTTTTAATTTACCACCCTGAGCTCAAACTGTAAGACAACTACAAGCTGATGTTTTTTCTTTGGCGTTGTGTTGAGGAGTCAGGAGAGAGACAATGTGCTCCAAAACAAAATCTCTTCCTCTGATTCCGGGGAACTCCAATTCATCCATCTGTAAACTCATTCTGTAAACCCCCCCCCCCCGAAACCTCAAACCCTTCACCCCCATCCCCCTCCCTTTCTCTAAGATCCTGTTATGTAACATTACAAAAACAAGTGTGGTAACCGTTAGGTCATTACACTTACACACTAGCTCCAAAAGTATAGGCTAATCAACAGACCTACTGACCCCCAAAACATCTAGAATAACAACTAACACAGTAGGATATTGTAATTCATTCAGTTCATTTTATTTCTTGGTATCAGTTGGAGGAAGAAAAACATGGTTTGCCTCAAAATCTCCATCATTCATAAAAGCCATGTAGGTGTTGGAGTCTTTTTACTCTCGAATACATCCGTCCCCAATAATTTGATATCATTTCTCTTCAAACTTTATTCTGCCAAAACCTCTGCCCAACAATCACGAGTTTATTCTCCCTCTGAGGTCCTATCTCCTCCCTCCCTGTGCTCCCCCATATAAACCCCCACTACGTTGTTCTGCACACAACCCTTCCCACGCCCCACTTGCAAGACTTGTTGTGAATTTCTTACACATTTTCCTGGAGTCGTCCTTCGCACATAAGTCAAGGTTTTTGATTCACACTGAGGTAATTATTTTACATAATTATTTTTCTATTATCTGCAAGGTATTTTTTTTATCACTGAGTAAAAAATGTAAAAAAAAAATAGGCTTATCACACCTGAAATTATTGTAAATGTTATATGCTCTTGGTTAGATGACCAATAATTGCATTTAAAGAAATGTATTAAACAGTGTTATTTTCAGGCTCGTGGCAACATGAAAGGCTGCGTGGCTTTTGTCTTCTGTGTGGCAGCGCTGACTGCATGGCTAATCACTGCAGGTAAGACTAATACACACAACCTGGCACTGAAACACATGGCCCATTTGAATCAAAACATCACATTTAGGGTTGTCATGATTCATGTTTTTGCTGCAGTCTTCATTTACAATCCACTACTTGCTCTAGAGATATCAAATATGATATTTTAATATATTTTAACTGTCTGCCTCAGATTGGTCAAAAACACATGTCAGAGGGAAAAATGCAGGCTTGCTATGTGGTGCCTTTGTTCACTCATGCAAACTGCTCACCTTCTGCAGCAGCTGGTGCACCGAAACAACAAACCCAGCAGCCACTGCTCAAAGTCTCACCCACGTGACCATTTGTTATCTTTTAATTCAATTCAGTTTTATTTATATAGCGTCAGTTCATAACAGAAGTTATCTCATAGCACTTTTCATATAGAGCAGGTCTAGACCGTACTCTTTATAATATTATTTACGGGGGGACATACAGTAGAACAATGCAAATATTATATATATATATATATATATATATATATATATAAAATAAAACGGTAATGGTAATAGTGGTAGTAATATTAATACAATAACCTCTAAATCCACTTTGGTACTTACACTTATTTTAGCTTTTATACTAATATCCACTTTGTACTTAATTTATCTGACCTGTATTATAGTGTGTTATATTTTGATTTGCTTAGAACGTTTCCTGTGTGCACTGACGTGACAGTGAGCTGCTGTAACGAAAGAGTTTCTCCTCAGGGATCAATAAAGTATTTCTGATTCTCATTCTGATAATAGCAATAATAATGATAGGAATAATAATGCTAAGCAGGAACACGGGGGCAGCAGGTGGCCCACAACCACAGATCCAGACTCTGCAGCTCCGGAGGCAGAAATACCTGCTGAAAGCGACAGAAGGAGAGAGGAGAGAGACGAGAAAGCACAGAACTACTGGAGAGAGAAGATGTCGAGTTAGTAACATGCAGTAATGGGATAAAAATGCACACAGATGGAGAGGGAGAGGAGGAGAGAGGTGCACCATGGGAAGTCTCCCGGCAGTGTAGGCCTATAGCAGCATAACTAAGGGATCAGTACTCAGAATGTTATTCCACTACTTGTAATTGTGCAACCATTACAGTCACACCTGAACTGGGGGGATTTTTTTAATTTTAGTTCTACAAACTTTTCTTGGAAGTAGAACTGCTGTTGGCAGAAATATTCTCAGTGAGTTCAGCCTTAGTTGGCAGAGCCAAAGAACAATGTTCCCTTATTCCATACTGTACAGTATGACATGTGTAAACTAGAAATGAACATAATCAACCTGTAAGTACTGATAGGAAATGCTCCAATACGTTAATACATCTGTGGGACTCTGGAAACGGATTCAAGATGAAAATTAGTCAATCTTGGTTCACTTACATGCTAATATTAATGAAGGTGCACTGTCACAAATAAGTACAAAAAATAAAAAAAACTTTATAAAACGGGAGAGAAAAGCATTTGCTTTGTTTTGTTTACTTTTTTCGAAACTGCAACCATTTTAACCATTTTTCCCGTCTGGGAATCAGTGTGTACATCCTTCATTTTGGTTGTGTGTTGCATTGTGGCACAATTGTGTTTGCCAACATCTCAGCAACAACTCCAAATTGACTCAAAACTGAGTGATTTTAGTCTGCATGGTGGCATTTTTTAACGCTGAATATACAGCATTGCTGCCAGCTCCGTGCTTGTGATTGTTAGTTCGGGAGGTGGGGTTGATTATTTCAGCCCAGTGTCCCTTGGAATTACATTCAAAGTGGACAAGTCTGCACCTCCCGATTTACGTCAGATGCCAATGTTCAGTGCAGGAATCAGAGTCCTTTATGTGGCAAAGTGGAAAGTAAGGGTGTGGAGGTCAGGATGGTGGATGGGCCTGTAGCAGGTCCAGTTTTTGTGTGGGAGACCAGAGTTTGTGTCCTGTCAAGAACTACAATTACTTTTCGCTTGTTTAAAAAATAATAATAATATTTATCTTTCTTGTCCCTAACCTTAACCATAATGTAGTTGCCATGCGCAGATATTGTAGAAGGGAAGAATTTTAAAAACATTGGCACTAACAATTAAAAAGTATTGTTGATACAGGGTTTTGCAGCATTGTCCAATATCATCGTTGTTGTCCGGCGATGGGTTGGGTTATATTGGTGAAAGAGGTATATTTTTGAAAGGAAGGGAGCTGTCTGGCCAGCTGTGCCAGACCTGAAGTTAAAAGCCCCGTGAGCCAGCTACTAGTCACTTTTTTTCTACAGCCAAGGCCCAGATTGAAAAAATTCCTGACCTTTTCAAAAAGAAAAAGAAAACAAAAAAACAGCCCAACTCTCAAATATTTGTTCTAATCGGCCTTGTTTTGGGTCCCACTAGCATTTTGCTGGCACATTTCTATTTTATTTTTTTACTTTGACCAAATTCTGTTGCTGTCAAACATTTTTGCCAGTTAGTGAGTTTACATTCTGAAAAGCGCTGGTGCTGATAGGCTCCGCCCATTATGGTTTCACTCAGCCAATGAGATCAGCCCTGCCTCTGCGAGCTGTCGGCAGAGCTGAAGCCCAGCTCTGAGCCAGCGGGCTCTGGCTGACCCATGAGACGGGGTCACGCTCCCAAATCATTCCTCACATTTGACTCTTTCCCCGCTGGCCCTGCTGGACTGCTGGAGTCCTATCAAAGCACAGAGGGGGCACCATCCTCTGTGGCAGCATCCCATTTCTCACCAGTGGAGGGGCTACCGCCTTGCTGTGGTCCAGAAAGCACTGTGATAAATCAATTAACCGAGTGGGGGGGCGGCGAACTGACAGGCATCTCCGCAGAACACAGGTCCTGCCATCTTCTCTAGAGGAGGCTGACGGGGTGTCACGGGCTTTATATCACCCCACCGGGCCCACTTTTGTTATTGCATGCAATTATGAAGAACTTGCACCCCTGGCACCTCCGCTTATCCCCCCTCCTTTCTCTGACCGACCCTGGCAGGGCATGTTAGGGCCTGCTGGACACGCTGGGAATGCCATTAGTCACAGTTACGGCAAAAAGAAAACAACTCTGAGTGTCGTGGGTAATGTCGGGGAATGGGGTGGGGGCTTCATCCCCTGCTCTGATTACACGGTGGACTGTGGGTTGAAGAACAACGGCGAAACACATCCTTAAGGACGGGTCCCCACTTTGATCCCCCCACAGGGACCCAGTTACCCCCCTCGTTGTTCCCTGAGACTGTCCCCTCAGTGTGGACCCTTTTTTCTCCAGGTCTCCTGAGAAACAACCGACAACAACACTGTCATTGTCCTCCAGTGCCTGTCTGGCTTATTTACTGCTGTGTCTGAGAGAAAAACACACGAAGGGGACTCAAAGCAACAACATGCTTCATTAGGCTTTCAGAAGCCGCTCTACACATAAGCCTGTAGACATGAAATCAGACCACTAATCAGCCAAAGAACTGGCCTTGACTAAATCCTCTCATCTTTGTGCTCATTACAAGAATCCAGAATTTATTGTGGTGCTTGTTTTTTCTCCCATTCTAGATGCCAAGGAGTTATCCATCACCACTATAAAGGTATTCTTTCTTTGTGCCTCTCTCTAGACTAGAATGCCAAAGTGGCAGTGGCCTTGTGCAGCTGTGAAACTGAGTTATTTTGGCTCAACCAACATTTGGTGAAAGAATAGTTCTGGTTCATTACAAGTTTTTGTTATTTTTGTTGTTTGGCCATCATTTCTATCAGTAAGAATAAAATAAATAAAATAGCACGGACCGAGTTTAATGCTAAGATCAAACAAAATGGTGACATCACTAAAGATGAGTCCAAGAGGTCAAGAAACGAGCAGTCAGACAATCAGATAAGATGTAAACAAACCCCCTTTGGAAGAGGATTTAAGACGAATCAAGACCTAAAGCTGAAATTCTTGTTATTTACACGAGATCTCGTGTAAATAATGTGCTTCGTTAGTTGTGTATGTCTTCAGAAATGAATGTTCCGCGTTAAGTACGACGTCACCGTGTTCCCAGACCTCAACAATGGCTGTGGTGAGCACGATGTTATCACTGCTGTTAGAAATGATGGACAAAACCTGGAAAAGTAGACCAATATACAAGAAGTTGTACACTGCAGAAAACCGTCCACCTTATCGAGTCCTTTCTGTCTGTAATTGAGTCATAAAAACTTTATTTACTCCATACAAGTGAAACTATTTTCCAGTACAGTGACATAATGGCAACCTGATTCCAACAGAAATCAACTTGTTTTGAGATTTTTTCCAGAAATAAGGGACTGGTCCTTGAAACATGAAACTTGCAAAATTCCTGAAACAAGGTGACTTCATCAGGAACAGGTAGAAATATTCTAACTGCACTGGGAGATTGTTTCACAAATTATACTTTAAAGACTCAAATTGAAGACAAAAACGTGTTTTTACAGTAGAAAAGAAATGAATTTTCCTTTAAATACTGCTACACATGACGTGGACACTTCACATCCTGTAAATATGACACTGGAATCTTTAAACAATCAGTCACATCCTGAGATTGCCCAAAGTTAAAAATCACCAAATTTCGAGTTATAAGATTTTCACCCTAAAGCAGCAATTTGATTTCACATTCAACTTTCTCTTGAATACATATCCTCTCCAGCTTCAAAGCCCTGTGCCGCCTTTGCTGCTGCTTCAGCCCAGTTCTCCCACAGTGATCCCTCACACTCCCCATTAAAATGAGGTTGTTCTGTTTCCTCAGCAAGAACCGTACACCATGAGCAAAGGCTCGGAGCTGGAGGGCTACTGCATCGATATGATCTCTGAGCTGTCCAAGAAGCTGGGCTTCAAGTACAAACTGCACCTGGTGAAGGACAACCACTACGGAGTCATGGACTCCAGCGGCAACTGGAAAGGCATGATTGGTGAGATCATCAGAGGGGTAAGTCACAGTCCATGCAGCTGTCCTGGCTCTACTTAAAATGTGATACATGTACAAGCAGTACATGTATGTTGAGGGTATAGTTTGATATACTGTATGTAATGTGCTATGCTATGCTAGGTTTGTTAGCCTTTTCTCAAACATTAGCCTGTTTTTAGGCCCCAAAGTTCTCATGACCGAACAGTTAGAGACAAGTTGTCATGGAAATCTGAGTATATGGATATTTATTTCAGTATATTTTTGTTCTTACAAGCATTAAAACGGCTCTAAATGTATAACATCCTTAGGTCTGTACTGTATATGAGACCGTGGCTCCAATTCTAAGACATTTTATGTAGTTTTGATATGACAAAGGTGCAGTCAGTTAAATCTGATAGCTGAAATTGTATATCTATGTATGGAGAAGTGTTCAAAATGTAATAAGTAAACTAAACTGTATTAAATAAATAATCATGTTAATAAATCAAGTGAATTTTATAAACAAACCAAGACATTTTAAAAAAATGTAATAAATTATTAAAACTCAGCTCATTATTAGAAGCCATTTTTTAAAGTCTGTTTTTTTTTAAATAAAAGTAAGAGTAAAATAATACCATTACCAGTAATATAATACCATTTCTTAATAATTAGTTGAGCTTTAATAATGAATTAAATTATTTCAGCATTTATTGTTTTTTATTATATATGTATAATATACCTATTTACATATATTTTGCAATTTAATTGTTTTAAAGGTGTTGCCCCCCCAAACTTTCGTTAGATGCTTTGCTTTGAGAGTTTTAGTCCCACGACTTTTTCAAAAAACAAAAACAAACATACTCTATGCAGTATTTGGCATGCAAATGGTACAATGTAAAGAGAGTAAAATGGCACTACATCAGCTACTAACAACGTCTGTCTAACATAAGTAATGTGGATCTTCAAGGATGTGTCTGTGTCTCGTGTATGACGTGTGCCCGTCCCGTCCACCAGGAGGCTGACCTGGCCGTGGCCCCGCTCACCGTCACTGCACTCAGAGAGCAGTTTGTGGACATGACCACCCCCTTCATGCAAACAGGAATCGGCTTCATCATGCACAAAGACTCGGCCACCGAGGACAGCGCCTTCAGCCTGCTGTCACCCTTCTCCACCGACATGTGGGTGGGTGTCCTCATCGCATTCCTGCTAACAGGCCTCTGCATATTCCTGGTGGGCAGGTAAGGGCGAGCTTCCAAATGTCCTCACAGAAACTGTTGGCGAATGTAATTTACATCTCAGAAACAGAAACAGCGACGCAGAGGTCATGTCCTCAGAGCTGTTTCTGGGAATTTGGGGATTAAAAGGACATGAGGAGGAGTTTACATTCTACAGTTACAGTATACAGTTACAGACAGATCCCACAAGATAGCTTTTGAGGAGTGTTTTTGATATTTGTCATTGTCTTTAAATATAAGTTGGGCATGAGCCAAGGAACAGGTAATGTGTTTTTACTACAGACAGCACCAGTACTTTTAAGCTCATGAGAAAACTTTTTTCCACTGTTTTAATTTTTCCTCACTGCTTCTAAAATTCATTCTTCGGTCTGCAGTCTTCAGCAACATGGAACCAACCTGAACCTGGCAGAAGAGCCCATTCGTTGATTTTGATATTTCCATGTTTTCCTATAATTAGTTGCCTGCTACTCTTGAATGCAATGGCAACCACATTTAGATGACACATGTAAACATCGACTCAACATGATAAATTGAAATAACTCAGTGGTCATGAGCAGAGGCGGGGCCAGAGGCGGGGCCAGCGGTCCTGCCCGGCCCCCCCAGAACCCCTCCCACCAGAGTCACAGGGTGGAAAATCAGACTGCTCCTCTCCGGAGGAGGTTTGAGACACATTCTAGCCAGACGATGAAAAGGTGTAAAAGCATCTGACACGTACATAATCTTTCCTCCTCCCATAGTAACCATGCCAATAAGCAGTCTGTGGAAATACACTAACATGACTCTGACATTAGCTGTTTGCTCTCAGGCTCATTAAAGCAACCAGGAGTTTCCACATATACGATTAAAAACGAGGCGCGCTGAGCTGCTGCAGCGTTTATCTGATCCCTGATCGGTACGGGTGAGGGAGCAGCGCGAGTCAGAGCCGCGAAGACGAGAGAACTTTTTTATTTTATAAATACGATTCATTCGTGTGTTTGTGTTAGCTTATGGCTAGCTGTTAGCTAACGCCAGCTAAACTGCTAAAGTGCAGAAGTTCTTCTTCTGCTGTTTTTGTCAGTTACCAAACTGCTTCAGCACCACCTGTTTCTGGACTGGAGGAGGGCCCACCCTGATTTACATGTAGCTGAGGAAACCGAGACGGACTGCAGTCAGATCTGTGATCTGACCAACAGAGACACGTGTACCCGAGGCTAAGCCTGAGCGTGAAGGACAGGCTCTTAAACCTCATCTGGATTTCATCTGGATACGAGACAGTCTTTTCAGTCTGGAGGGGTGGGGGTGGGGGTGAGGGGGCTTTTACATGTCTGTCTACATGGACACACATCCACGTTTCCACATCCTGATGTATATTATATGTATATATAAAATAATTCTATAATTCTAACTTATAATAACAAATGTAGAAGATAGTGTGGCCTTGGCGCAGGCTCCTGATTTGTTCCGTCCAGTAACTCCGACGGGAGAGTTACATTTCAGCAAACACACACACACACACGACTCTCCCCTTTTATTCTTCTGCAGGATCAGTCCCACCGAATGGGCCGAGCCAGACACAGAGGAGCACAGCTTCACGCTGCTGCACAGCTTCTGGTACATCACAGGAGCCCTTGCCCTGCAAGGTAACAGCAGTCCGCTAAACCCGCCTGAAGTTTTTTTTTTTATAGCATTACTGCATAAGAACCATTTATTTTAAAATGCAACTCTAATTAATATTCAGTGATGAACATATTCAATGTCGTGATGCTTTGATAAACGTGCTGCATCACGCATTTCCTCCTCCAGTTCAGCTGTTTTCGTTTTACATTCAGTTTGGCCCAAAATGAGGAGCACAGCATTTTGAGTTGAGGCCTCTGCAGACTGAATTGTGAAAACTGAGTCAGAATCATAAAATAATTTAATACCGTAACTGATAACATCATACAAAAGTCAATCGCCATCATCCGTAAAGCCTGTCTTTGTTGTTTTGAGCTGAGCATGAATTTATACCCTGAACATGTTTCAGCTGATGTGAAAGGAGCGGGTCTGCAGCTCTGCCGGCCCCTGAGCTGTCTCTGGTCCCTGTGCTGTCTCTGGTCCCTGAGCTGTCTCTGGTCCCTGTGCTGTCTCTGGTCCCTGAGCTGTCTCTGGTCCCTGTGCTGTCTCTGTCCCCTGAGCTGTCTCTGGTCCCTGTGCTGTCTCTGTCCCCTGTGCTGTCTCTGGTCCCTGAGCTGTCTCTGTCCCCTGAGCTGTCTCTGGTCCCTGTGCTGTCTCTGGTCCCTGAGCTGTCTCTGGTCCCTGAGCTGTCTCTGTCCCCTCAGGTGCCGGGCCTCACCCTAAGGCCGTGTCTGGGCGGCTCGTCAGCGCCATCTGGTGGCTGTTCGCTGTGGTGCTGCTGGCCTGCTACTTCGGCAACTTCAGCTCCGTGCTGCACTCCGCCGGCAGACACGTGTCCATCAGGAGCTTTGAAGACCTCGCTAACCAGGATGTGGTGGATTACGGTACTATCGACACCGGATCCACCATGCTTTTCTTTAAGGCACGTGCAGCAGCTGCAGTCTCTAGGCATCACAGCTGGTTCATATATCTGACTGAATGGAAGACGACACGTGCTCCTAATGTCTTGCACACTGTGTTGACAATATTAAAATGTTTTATTTTTCATTCTTTTCCCCCCAGAATTCCAACAACCCGGTGCACCGGCGGATCTACCAGCACATGGAGCGTAAGAAGAGCTTCGTGTCCAGCATGGAGGAAGGGGTCCGCCGCGCCCAGGAGGGGAACTTTGCCTTCATCGGTGAAGCCGTGTCCTTGGACTTGGCAGTGGCCCGCTACTGTAAATTGACCCGTTCCCAGGAAGTCATCGCTATGAGAGCCTACAGCATCGCAGCACCTTTGGGTGAGCCCCTCGGCCCCGGGAAGGCATGATGTGACGTCACAGTGAATCACAGCTGATCAGATCAGGCTCCGCGGTGCGGAGTTCTCAGGTGATCGTTGCACCTGTCAGCTGGTGGCATGCGTTTCTGGTAGAAAAATGAGCCAATCGTGGTGAACTGATTCACATTATGTGTTGCTCTCAGCCTGCCTCAGAACTGGGGGGGGCACCGACCACTGGGGGGCACCAAAGAGAGGCTGGCATTTTAGATTCTACACCGAGTTGCTGAAGTGGATGTTTCTGTCAGGGCGTCCCCCCCCCTCCGCCCTTACAACTCTTCAACGTCGGAGTAGGGGGGTGGGGGTGACGGGGGGCAGCTGGTTAAACTTCTCTCTCTCTTTTTTCAGCCTGAGTCAGTCATCATAATAATGTTAGTTACCCCAAAAAGCCACATACATTGCTGCATTATAATGCACTAATCCAATAATCACCTGTAATTGTCTTTTGCCGTATTATTTTTTGATTGTTTGATTTGATTCAAGTCTACTGTCATTTTAGGAGAATTAGCTGGAAATTAAAACAGCTAAAATATGTTTTTACTGGAAAATGCAGTGGTTAGAGGATTTTTTTCGGCCCTGAGTAATGTCTGCAGGTGTTCCTCGCAAGCGGCATACAGCCCCAACAACCTCCACCAAGGTGTGGGAGCTGGTATGTTTGAGAGGCAAACAGCAATCTGCAAATCACTCGATGCTCCTCGTGAAGCTTAAACGCTGTGAGGAACGTTTGAACGTTTTGATCCAGTCAGAGCTTCTCCCATCAGAGGACACTGTTAGTGGATGCATCAAACTGAAACTGTAAACCTCCTCCGCCCCCAGTGGAAATCACACCCTGTAACAAGCTTGTCTAGCTCTCTATAATATTCTTCTAATATTCCTATAATGTCCATGCCGTGACTTAGAACATATCTGTTTAGCAGCTCTGCGTTAGCGTTGTCGTCCATTACTGCCAGTTTACTACAGAGAAACTAAAGGCCACAGAGCCTCAGAGAGAGATGGAGGAGGCCGGGTGGTGCAGCCTGGAGGAGGCTTTTCACCCTGCCGTGGAGTGCGGACGGTGAGAACAGGTAGAAACACTTTAGCCTTTGGACGTGGTGAGACAACGAGTATAAACTAGTATGCTTGAGCCTTTATTGGCACGTTTTTTTCACGAGTGTTCTTCCAACTTTGTGTCAACAGTTTGCGTTTGTCCCTTTCCTGTTTCAACATGACAGTGCTCCTGTGCACAAAGACCGCTCCGTAAAGACACGGTTTTCCCAGTTTGGTGTGGGAGTCCTCAGTGATCCAGACCTTATCACCCAACATCAGTGTTGGACCTCACTGATGCTCTTGTAGCTAAATGGGAGCAAATCCCTGCAGCCAGGTTGAAAAATGTGTTGGAAAGCCTGGAGGCTGTTCCAGCAGCAGGTTCATGCGTTCAGCAGCCTCTTTCTTTTATCACACCACCTCTCTTTGCTTCACCAGGTTCCCCGCTGGTCAAAAACCTAACCATAGCCATCCTCCAGCTCAGTGAGTCCGGTGAGCTGACGTACCTGCGGGACAAGTGGTGGGCCAGCAGCTGCGGGGGTGCCGACAGGGCCCACACCTCCGAGGCCCTGCAGCCCCACGACCTGCGGGGCCTCTTCCTCTTCCTGGGCCTGGGGCTGTGTGTGGGGCTCCTGCTGGCCCTGCTGGAGCTCTTATCCAGGGCCCGCAACCAAGCTAAGGATGGCAAGGTAGGAAATGGTATCATATGCAGCATGGCCATGTCAGTCTGTCTGTCGGTCAATTGCCATGAAATTTGTCCCCTAGAGGACTCTGAGCCCCTTTAGCGCCACCAACAGGTTGACATTTATGGCTTTTACTGAAATATCTCAATACTCTTGGATGTATTCCAGTGAAATTTGGTACAGATGTTCATGGTTCCCAGAGGATGAATGCTGCTGACTTTGGTGATCCTCTGACTTTTCATCTAGCGCCACCATGAGGTCAAATTTAAAATGCGTCCATCACTTTAGCTTATGACCAAATACCTGCAAAACTGACATTCTCTCGTCCTTTGTGCTTATTAGCATATGTTAGCATGCTAACACGCTAAACATCAGCATGTTACAGTAGCACGCTGACGTTAGTATATGGCTCAGAGCACCGCTGTGCCCGAGCACAGCCTCACAGAGCTGCTAGCATCACTATAGGCTCTTAGTCTGGATCTCTTTACCGTTTCTTCTCTTCTTTCGCAGAAATCGTGCTGCTCGGTGTTGACATCAGAGCTGAACTGGCGATTTGGCAGCGGACGGGAGGGCGCGGAGCAAGACAGCTCAGACAAAAGCAAAGCCTAAAGGAAAAATTTACATGTTAGCTTTTGATACAATAGTGTCAGAGATGAGAATAAGCTGAGAGCCTCTGTCCTGTTCCATAAAACACACTTTCTGTGTTTCCGTAGCAACAGCCGTGTGTTGTGTGGTCGTTCAGTGTGTTTTGAACTCTTCCAGAAAAGCTTGGTGACCACATGGAACGCATCAACTAGCAGCTACAGCGTATTAAGTAACAAACCAAGGGTCTTAGAGCATCAAACTGCAAATACTAATCACTCTGATTTGTTCACTGTTCAGTGTTGTTGCATCATGTTATCAGATATCCACATACCACCCCCTACTAACTTACGTACATGTCTTCTTGAACTGTAATAGTTTTATAACAGTTTCTATTTGCTTGTATATTCCAAATAAATTCCCCAATATCCCAAATGCTCTCTTGTCTATACAATACAACTTTATTGTTCATGGTGGACATTTGTTTTTGACTCTTAGCAGACCAAAACATTATCAAGACATTCTGTGAAGCATTTCTATGACATGGTGTCCAAAAAACCCTCAGATTGCATGTTTACAGCTGGCCTAATCAATATTTATATATTAATAATGGATCAAATGAGTATGTGTAATGCGAAAAGTGTCACTCTTCCCCACAGAGAATCATCACCAACTCCGCATTTCATTTCAGCTCTGCACATCCACTTAAATCCACTTAATCAACCAGCTCTGATAAACCCGCTGTACTGCCAGCCCAGCAGACAGCAGACACAGTTAGAGACCAGCTGGCATGGCTGTAACGCCGAGCTGCTGTCTGTATCTGTTTGTCACAAAGATATTTGTATTCGGATGGTACCGGACCCGGGCATGGCTCATACTCACGTACATATCTACGTGAGTATATCGGCCAACGAAATAATGTAATGTTTTCCTCATGTACCGGAATTAATCAGATAATAAAACATAAATGGTGGGTTAGTGGAAGAATTGCATTGGGCCATGTATGATCATTATTATTTCTTTTAAACGGATGGGAGGAGGCCTGGATGAGTTTAAAAGTTGGTCTGAAGTGTCTATGATTTAGAAAATGATTGACAAAAATCTGAAACGCTGCCTTGGCCCATTAGCATGTGCTTTTGAGATGGTCAGCTCCGCAGTTTCCTGCCTTCTGTCTAGTGGGCGCAGTTGTCAGGCTTCAACATCTGATCACACGGTAAAATAACACCTGTGGAACCTCAGCCACGTTATTCAGCTCTGAACAGCTGATCTGGTCTAAACTGATGAAAGGTTATCGAGGAGGAGCGAGCGTCGCTGAGTGAGTATTGAACTGGAAGAAGTGTTTTTAGCTTGTAGCCTGTTTGTTCGCGTTCTGCCACGTCTGTACCATGAAAAGGCCTGCCGCTTTGGCTGCCTGCACTTCCTGTTGACACTGTACAGACGACAACCACCTGGATTAGTCTGATACTGAAGAAAAAGTCTGAATCTGATGAGTGTGAGACAAGATCTGATGAAGCCATAGGGAGCGCCTTTTTAATATGATTTCCAAACAGAGTTATGGACGTCTGTCCATGAAGGACACGAGGATCCACCTGACTCCACTGAAAAAAGTGATTATAACAGGGTGTGTGTATGATGTCTGTGTGTGTGATTTGAGTTATGTAAATTGTGTGTGAGACAGGTCAGGGCAGCACGGTGGGGGACGAATCTTACTGCAATAATCATATTCAGAACGCATTGCCTGTGAGTATGCTAATAACTTGTTGGTGTTCGGTTACATCCCTACTCGCTGGTGAAAACAGTGGAGCATTTAGCAGCTAAAGAGCCAGACGTTTTCTCAGGAGTCGGCGGAGACTAAACGGACTTAAAGGAGAGCGAACACTGGACTTTCATCCATCAGCTGGACACAAACATGACTCCAGATGCAGCTGTTTGCAAACATGTTAGCCACTTTATAAGGCCATATATCAATGTTGTGTTTTCAGCTTCAGTGACTGCAGCTTTAAATTGAAACATTCGGTAATGAACAGACATTCAGTCTTACTTGCAGAATTGTATATTTGACTGAGTAGAAAAGCCCCTGAAGCAGCTTTTAGACTTTAGTGGAATAAAATCTGATAGCTGCTTATTCCACTTCAGGGTCATGGGCCCCGAATGAAAGTCACACACTGGAGGCAAAACGAATGTTGGACCCAGGATACGGTCAACATTATCAACAACGTAGAAAAGGTTTCAGTCGTAGTCATCTGGACGCTGTTTGTTATTATCAACAACATATTCATACACTCTGTTTTTGAACAAAGCACACAGTGCTGGCCACAGACTGAGGATGCAGATGGACAGCAGAGAAGAGGATCGTGCTGCAGGAGTTAAGAAGTTTCTCTGACTGTTTTGATCCTCCTCATGCTCTGTACACCTCACCTTGCTGTACAGTTTGTTATGAACCTGTTTGACCACTTGGAGGTGCTATTGGATTTCTGTTGGTGGGAAGCTCAGTAGGGTTTGACTCCCCGGTTGAGGAAAGAAGCGCAGAAACACACAGCCCCCTCCCAAGTGGACTGACGGCAGCCGTACTGCCTTCAGTATTAGACCTGGTAAACAGGTTTGCTGAACATTTCGACACATTACATGAGTATAAGGCTGCTGCAGATTAGTTGTAGTTGATAGAATTCAGCAGCTGTTGGCACCGGTGATGTTGAAGTAAATAAAATGAAAGGTGAACTCTGATCTCCAGTACACAAGGCTAAATGAACAAAGGCCCCAGTTTGTATTCATTGAAAATCAGTTTGGAAATATACATCGCTAAAGCACAGAATCAGATAATATGATCACTGTTTCCTGTCTCGTCTGGTGCACGTTCACCCACAAAAAATGTGGAATGAAAAACAATTGTTTAGGTACTATTTCAAATATACATAGATCCCTGCACACCAAAGTAGAGCTTGTTGGAGTGACTTATCAACGGTGCCAAAGTTTTCTCTTAAATATTCTCTACATCAAGTGTGTGGGGGAAGTTACAGAACAGGAGCCTGACCTAGCTTACCCGAAGAGTATTTCAGAGCTTAAAGGCCCAGTGTGGAGGATCTGGTGGCATCCAGCGGTGAAATTGCAGATTGCAACCATTTGAACACCGCTCGCCTCACGCCCCCCTTTCCAAGCGTGGAGGAGAAACTACGGAGGCCTCGAAACAGTCCCATCTAGAGCCGGTGTTTGGTTTGTCCGTTCTGGGCTCCTGTAGAAACATGGCGGTGCAACATGGCATTTTCACAAGATTATACACTAATGAAAACATACTTATTATATTCCATTTCTGCCAATAGCTCCTCCTAAATGTGACACACTGGACCGTTAATGGGCCTGTGTCACTCTGAGGAAGATTACACTGATGAAGCAGAGTTTTGTGAACAGCAGCTTCTGTTAAGTGTGAGGAGGCTTTTCAGGCAGCCCTGTCCAAACCACGAACTGAGCTTTACAAAGAAAGTGTGAAAAAAGACAAACCGGCCTTGGCCAAATCTTTGCAGGTCCTCCTCTCTTTGCATATAAACAAAGGCTCAACCTATCATACATGGGTTTGAGCCGACATGTTGCCCAAACCTAACCAACTTTTCCTACTTGAACGAGGACATTTTTCTGAAGGCAGTTGTGCCCGATGCTATAGCACATGTAAAACCAAAGAAACCACACATTATATGAAAATAAATATATCAGAAGTATTTCATCCTAAAGAGTTGGTACGCTATCTTCTGCACATAAAAAGAGTAAAACGTGTTAAATTAGCATATCGCCTCCGCGCTCTTGGAACCTCCAGACATCAACAACATTCTTGCACTTGCAGTGTGTCGTCGGAGGATCAGTGAGTGTGCTCATTGGTGAAAATGTCCTCTGGCTGTGTGAAACGACCTGCACTTGAACCTGCTAATCAGCCTCAGAACTGATTGATTTAGCGCCGGCAGGAGAGGCTGACGGCTGAGGCAGAGGAGGCAGGGGGTGGAGGCCTGAGAGACGCACACAGAGGTAGAAAGAAGGCCAGTATTGATTTGGTGGCAGGCAGCTCCTGACAGCTGCGCTAAGCTAGCACGTACTTCTCTCAGCCACGGTCTGCAGCTCAGCCGACAGGGAAGTTCCTAAGCAGATTAAGCTGTAAATCCTGCAGATTTCCTCCCCCCCCCCATCTCCCCACCAGCAAACACACTGTCTCTCCTCACAATTAAAAGCTTATTGGTGTATATGAATGCAGATATGAGTATGTGGTTGAAATTCATCAAGTCAATATCTAAGTCTCAACTCGGATCTCCTAAAGGCATGAAAAAGTGTCTTTTTAATCATGTAGTCAACATGGTTCTTTATCTAGAGATTGTTTTCATGTTCCATACACTTGCCTGCCATGTAAATTAGGAAGAGGTGTCCTGGGGCTGCAAATAAAAACGCTTGCTTCTGGATCTTGTCTCCCCTAAATCAGGAGGGGAATGCCCCAAATTCCTGGATGAAACTGTTAAATTCAGTGAAATTCACTTCCAGGACGTATAAAGCAACGGCAGGTTGCTGTTGGTTGTGAGGATGATTTTAATTTCAGTTGATCTCTGGCTCTTCTTCCCTTCCCGAGGGCCACGTGGACTCCTTGTATGTAACAAATGTCCGTACTGGGGAGTTCCTGAAGGCACTGAATGCACACAGGACACAAAGCGGCGTGGCATTTTTTCTGCAGAGGCCATTATTTCCTATATCACGACATCTTAAAGTGCATTATCAAGCTTACACAATTGTTGCTATGGTTACCTGCAGTTTAATGTACTGTACTTTGTGCGGTGATTTAGAGCAGTGGTTATGTTGTTGACCTAAACAACGTTTGAGATTTCACTTCGGTCTGAGTGTTGTAATGTGAGTTTGTTTCTTTCAGTTAGCCTCCAGTTAGCCTGCTGGGTGGAGCTGATGACTGGAGAGACCAGTGGGGGCTGCAAAATAAGGAAGTTACTGTGAAGTACAAGAGGAAAGCTAGTTAGGAGTTCTCAAGAGTGTTTGAGAGCAAGACGTTAACGGCATTATCTAGCAAGTTTGCCTTGGCTGATAATAATAACAATCAACTTTCTTTGTATAGCGCCTTTCATACAAGAAATGCAGCTCAAAGTGCTTTCCAACAGAGAACTTACATGCACCGAGTGCCTCACATGAAAGACATAGAACGAACATAAAAACAGGGATAGGAAGCCATAATAAATGGAAAATAAGATGGAAAATAAAACCCACTAAATACCAATAATAATACAAATAAAGTTAAAAAAACAGAATCTATAAAGTGACATAAAATACCGCGTTTTAAATGATACAGATATATCTGCAACAAGGTCAAATCTACCGACATGTCTGTCTCTGAGTCTTTCAGATGTTTTGGAATGAAACAGTCAGATACAAAGAGTTTGAAACAGCATGAATATCAGTATAAAGCTGGAAAGCCTCCCTCTGGCCGAAGCCTCGTGTGTTGTCTGAGTAAAGATGGGACTGAATTAATAAATTATGTATTGTGGCGACAAAGTATCTCTTCCTCTCGAATACCATTTCAGGGCTACGCTCGACCTTTCGTGGACACACAGACTTAAATAATAAAGGAACAAAAAAAGAACAGTACACAGTAATCCCTCTCTCTCGCTCGGCAGTGGCCTAGATTCCTCTCCGCCTGTGCTCTGCCTGCGCTGTAGCCGCAGGCCTGTCGACGGAATCAGAATTAGAAATTCTAATGGACGTGTCACCACTTTGAACTGTGGGCTTGAAGAGCTTTGAGTCTGGCGCTCTCTTGGATATGCCTGGCGAAGTCTGCACATTGATCCCTCTGAATTTGTTTGACTTTGACGGTCTTTCTTTTTCCTCTCCCCTTCTCTCTCCCCCCTCGCGCCATTAATTTTCTCGCTTGCCGGCTCATTCTCTTTCTTCTTCTTTTCTTACCACAGCACTTGTTTTTACTCTCTCTGTTTAACACAGGAGCAGTCAAAGATGTGAACACACACACACACACACACACACACACACACACACACACACACACACACACACACACACACACACACACACATCGCCCACATACAGTACAAGTGATGTGCAGACTTAATCAGTTTTACTGACGTAAAGCTCTCATTTAGTCATTCAGTGAAGGTGTTTCCTGCTTTTCAATGTTTCAGTGGACTCTCTTTGAATCCAAACTCCTTAATGTGCATACAGTAGGTGTTTCATATCTTAATGAGTTTAGAAATACGTTATACATTTTGATATATATATCAAGTCAAGTAAATTTTTATTTATATAGCCCAATATCACAAAAATCATACATTTGCCTCAAGGGGCTTTATATATATTGAAGTAAATAGTGTGTTCTGTGTTGCTCCACAGGGAGTCCTGAGGGCAGCAGTTCTGATTCAGGTATTTTCTCAGCGACATTACAGCACAGTGTACGCTTTTTCAACACTGGGGCTAAAACCAAATACTGAAGCCTGAAGGGTATGTTTGAAACCAGCGAGTTCAGAAGTGTTTCTAGCTGTTCCGAACAGCCACACTCAAGGCGGGGAGAAAAGCCTGCCCTCGTGGAGAGGGACGAGACGCAATGAATCGCACAGATGGGATAGGAAAGCAATCAGTGTTGCACGTGTTTGTACACACAAAAAGTGACAGAAGTAGTTGTGTGAAGAATGAAACAAGAAAGCTTGAGAGAAGTTCACATTCTGCCTACTTTCTCACCTCTGAACAGCAGCCAGTCACACTCCTCACTCCTCACTGTAGTGTAGATTTACAACAATGGCTTTCATGAGGAAGGAAATGCATTGATGCATTTGTCAGGTCTTAAGGATATTCAAAGTGTGTTTGGGTGCGTAACACTGAATGTAAATATAACTTTGTTTGTTTGCAAGAAAACTCCACCTGGCACCTTTAACACATTGTATATCCTACGTTTAATCTGTACGCAAACAGAAAGGTGAAGCATTTGTGGTTTCAGGGGGAGTTACATGCCAGAACTGCAACATTTTAACAGTCTGCTCAGCACCTCTGTGCAGCGCTGCTGCTGCTTGCCCTACAGTGACATTTCTGTCTGTTGCTTATTTAAATTTGAAGCCAGGCTAGCTGTTTCCCTGTGCTTCCAGTCTTTATGCTAAGCTAGGCTAATCACGCCCTGACTCCAGCTCTGTACTTAACACACAGACATGACATTAATATTGATCCTCTCAGACAGTAATCAAATAAACCACTTACCAAAATGTAGAACTATTTCTTCCAGATTCATGCATTCAGCATGAGTATGAACAGTCAGTGTTTGTGAGCTTTCTCCTCTCCCTCCGTGCGTCTCAGGACCAGACAGACTGGAACAACTTGTTCAGTGACCAGACAGAGGTCATCCAGAGGTGCACCGTTGTCTACTGGATGAAAGCCTGAGGATGACCAGGAGGCTGCTGGATGATGTGTGTCAATGTGTGTGTGTTACTCTCCCTGGAAACCTTGTTTTTACTACTACTACTACTGTTGCCATGGCAACTACTGCCATCAAAACAACTATCACTGTTCATCCAGTTCAGCGAGGCAGAGTTTTATGCTCAACCGCCGATAGTAATCATAGTGATTTAACAGGCTTGTACAAGGTCAGCGCTCTCCTCCCTCCTCCAATACGTTTTCTGTTGTGCGCCTCTAGAAAGTTAAAACTTTATTTCTCCCAAATCACAGTTAATTCCCTCAGTAACTTTAGTGCCATCTAACCATGCATTCTGGATAGTTTTGATTTTCTGTGGTGAGGTTTCACAAGATCTCCCACTGATTCGTCTGCTGCCACTGCTTTACTCTGGAAGGGAATGGAATTTCATTTGTGGTGCCCAAAGCATTGAAAAGCAAACTTAAACATTTCAACAGCAAAGTGTCTTTCCTGTATATTGTTTCTGGAACAATCAGGCCTTTCGCTGCAGAGTACATCAAGTCCAGACTTGCTTTGTTGGGACTTGGCAAGTTGAACTCACAAGTCCAAACTCCTCACTCCTCACTGTAATATAGATTTACAATAAATTAAAATCTAATATCATTCACCACACTTCCTCTGTTTGTTGTCATTTTATGTTCCTTTTTGGTGAAGTGTGGCAAGATCTGTACATACGAGCCAACTTTAACTCCACAAAATGAAACATAAGTAACTTTAACTTCAGACAAACTAATTCGGCTGTAACAAACATTCGATTTTGACTCAACTTGACCAAAGTTTATCTTTATTATATTCTATATCCTAGTTATTATCTTATGCATAAAATGCTACAGTGTCACTGGACTGTTTTCCCCAGGACTTGCCCCGGTAGCGGGTTCTCACATCTCCAAAGATGTCAGAAAATCCCAATCAAATATCAATAATTTCAGCTAGCCTAATGGTAAGCATTAAATGGCTCATACTGTATATCACTTTTATCACACACCTTAAATGTTATGTTTTTCAGTTGAGCATGACAGTTCATTCCTGACCTTAGAAGCAGCAGTTAACAAAACAAACTAAACTCAAGGTCCACTTACTTGCTTACACCTTAGGTTTCAGTATCACATGGGCTTCATCAGCAGATGGCGTTTGCTCAGTTCTCAGCTCTGTTCTGGGACGTAGCCTCGGTGCACGTCTCCACAGGCTCTTTGGCCTCTCTCCTGTTAATACACATGTCCGAGAGAGGCCCCTTGCTCTTTTCTTCAACCGCCAACAGGCTGACTGACAGCCGCGGTGGAACAGCGATGAGGAGGCGCTGTTTGTTGTCACAGCCCCTCATGAAAGGCTGTGACAGTCTGAGGGGGATCCTGCTGACACCAGGGGCACCCCACAGGGGTGACCCTGGGACCCCTCGACCCCCTGCCTGACTTATTGATGTCTGCAAATGTGCCTGCCTGCATGACAATGGTCTCCACTTGAGGAGCCCCTTACAGTGCCCATCTATAAATCACACAGGGGACACAGAGCGAACTCAACCTTCCATGTGTGTGCATGTATTTTCAATACTGTGTGTTTGGGCCTGTTTGTGTGTCTTCATATGCTTTGTGTGTGTGCATACACTGCTTGAGGGGCTCCACGCTGCATTATTGATGGCCCTCAGGGAGGGATGAAAGTGTATGGCAGCAGAGGGAGGGGGAGGTGGGAGCGGCTGGAGACAGATATCAGAATGCCTGGATGCATTTGGCAGGCTCGCTATGCATTGATGTCCACATCCAGGGACAGCTATAGGTTTCTATAGAATTTAATGCTGACTGGTGAGGCCCCTGGAGGACAGCGAGGCAGGGGGTCAAACAGGAGGAGGACGGAGGAGGGCTCTGGGATGTACACTGATGTGACATCTGCTTGGCAGGTTGTGGAGGAACTGGTGGCGATGGAATAGGCTCAGACTGAGGGAGACAGTGCTATGATCCTCTCTGATCAATCCCAGCTCCGCAGTAACTAACGACAAATTAAAGGAAGAACCTGAACAAATGAGAAAGAAAGAAGAATTTATATAATATATAAAGGCAGAGTCTTCCATGCATGCATGAATGGTTTGATGAGGATGAAAATGATGTGAATCTCATGCTTTGGCCTTCGCAGTCACAAGATCTCGACCCAGCTGGACACCTACGGGAGACTTTAGACAGATGTGTATGGGTGTGCTCAGACAGAAAGCAAAGCAAATGTTAGACACAGAGCTACTGCAAAGTCAGTAAGAAGACACGTGAGTTCACAAATGGACACAAACCCTTTCTGGGCAACAAATAATGGAAGTAAAAAGCGTCTGTGAGTTCAAATGTTTCACCTCGAGCGAACGTTATCCCAAGGCCTTCTGACTCCACTTCATAAGCAGACACGCTGACAAGAGTCAAAAGGAGAAAAACTGGAGTAAAATAGCAAAAAGAATTATGTGAGGCTGAGCTGTCACACAAAAACACACTCCGGCCCGCTGTGCAGATGTATGCACATGTTACTAGCTAACTACAGCTAATGTCTGTGCTGCTGGTCCATTGGATGTTTAGGGTAAGTAAACACAGAGACTGCACAAACAAAGTCCAGCTGTCAACTCTGTGCAAATAAAGCAAATCTAAAATTCCCTTTGCGTTGTGTCTGGAGTGCTCGTTTACTGGTGTTTGTTGTGCATGATGGCTACCCCCTGTATCCCGTGTTCCTTTGGAGAGTTACTTGTGCCTAATGAATGCTCCACATACGCAAGATACAGACTTAACTCTCGACTTTAACACCAGTGACTTCACTTGAACTTTAGCCTTTTTATAAAAGAGTGCAGCAAATAAACTGAAGGTCAGCACAGACCAGCAGAGGGATGAAAAGCAAGACTTGGGACTTGCAAAACAGTGACTTTGTCCCACCTCTGAGAAAAACTAGTGTTCTAATGAGATGCTCACCACCATCATCCAAGTATCAAAGCCTTCAGTGACCTTTCATTTTGGTGGCAAAATGGATTTGTTCATTCAGTTAATTGTGTGTGTTCCTTCCAGTTTTTGTCCCACCACTGCTGTAGAAACAAAACCAAACAAAAATACAATTTTATGGGTCCAGAATGCCATAATGAGTAATAATAATAAGTTATTTAACTGCTAGCTTAACCTGGAGAGTCTTTTAGTCAGTGAATGCAAAAAAGTAAAATGTGTCTACAGGCAAGCATACAATTCAACATATATGGAGAACAACGTTTCCAATAATAAAACATGAACATTTATTTTGGTTTAAATGGAATGGTTCTTTAAAGGAGATTTCTATTTTCCATATAATTTATACAAAATCACATTGTTCAAGGAACTTTAATTAAGAAATGATGAACCTGTAGAATAAAGTGTTGCTTAAAAGTTGTCAGGTTTATGCACATATGACATCAGTGACTTCAAAGATGGAATGACCCGCAATAGACTGGCAACCTGTCCGTGATGTTCACCTGCCTTCTGCCTAATGCATGCTGGGATACCTGCAGGCCCATCCACACATGGATGGATGAATGGATGAGTGAACCCATTTTAGGAAACAGGAGTTGTGTTCATTCCCTGCTGAGGATACTGTATGTGCTGTCAGGGGTACGGGCACTGTGTGGATTGTGGGTTTGCATATGCATGCACTGTATTCCCATATGGGCGATAGAGCATTGAGTTTGAATGACTGAGTGTGTGCATGCCAGCAGTATGTTGCTGCAGCGTGTATTCCTCTGTGTGCATGGATGTGTATGTACTACACTGTGCCACATGTGAGCAGAGACGGTGTCAGGTGAGTAGTTCTGCACCGCCTGCTTCACTGGAACCTGCACAGACCTGACAGGGGTGTAAATTGCCCAGATTAGGCTTCCGGCAGCCGTGGCTTCTGTTGGAGCTTCATGGTAATGACTGCTGTCAGCGAGGAGACCCCCCCCCCCCCTAAATCTCCTCCCCTGCTCTGGTTGTTGATCTCCCCTCTCATTTCTTCCGTCCCCATTGCTTTACAGCCTCCTCCGGGCCGACCATCATCGCTTGCTATGAGTCCTAACGTCTGCTGCACCTGTTCTCTGCTCACTGCTCATGACAAAGGGGCGATGAGGGTTAGCAGGCTTATGAACTTGAGACTTTTCATGTTGCTTTCAATCATACTTCACAGAATAGGGCTACTTTTCTAGCGTGTGTGTAGGCTGCAGGGTCAGACTGATCTCTTTGCCAGGCTGGTGGTGACCTTTCATTATATTTGCCAGTGACTGATGCAGTTTACATTCTATGTGTGAAGGTGTGCTGCACCTGGATTCTGACACCGCTGGGATGACCTATGGGACCTATTATTGCTTTCATACAACTTTTAATTGCTAACAAGCTTTGGGTTTGTTTTGGCCAGAACCTGCTAGTGGGCCCTGGGCCCCCCCCCCCGCCCGTGTTTTTCAATGCTGAATAACAAGGTTTGCTGTGTGGTTTGACCGAACACACATTAATATATAGGAATTTGCAACATACAAGCACAAAGGCCTTGGGACTAGATTCTGACAGAGATTCTTCTCAAGACCAGACGGGGCCTCAAGGTGGGGGTAATAGAGCTGACCTTATCATTTCAGTTGGTCTTGTGTTTTAATTGTTCAAATTGCCCTACAAAACCTGAATGAGCACGAACCAGATGACAAGCAGAAAACCTCAGAGGGCTCCTGGAGATCTTGGGCCCTGGGGCAGTTGCTCGCTTTGTCTGGTTAGCCATTCACAAGGAGTATACCCGAATACGAATGCATTATTCAGATATGCACAGATAATGCACTCTTTACAAAAAAAAATTGCATTAATATTCGCCCCCCCCCATCATCATCACCCTGCCGCGCTCACCTGTCCTGTCTCCATATTGACACAATTTACCACAAACGTAACACAGAGTCATAACTCAGCATCCACAATCAGTGGAATTCAGTCTAGAGGCGTCGGGATCTCCGATGTCACATTAAAAGGCGCTCCTTAAACTTCGTCAGACCTTGTCTCATAACCATCAGACTTCTCTTCAGTATCAGAGTAATCCAGGTGGTTGCTGTCTGTACAGTGTGGACAGGAAGTGCTAGCAGCCAAAGTGCAAAAGCACATGCTAAGGGAGCTTTTCAGATTTTTGTCATCATGTTTCTCATTTTTAACAAACATTTCAAACAGATTTTAATCTGGACCTGCTCCCGTTGCATCTCAAAACAAATGCAATAGGGCCCCGTTATGGTCTGTTTTAACTTTTAACCGTAGTAACTTTCTCATTTGTCATCCAATGGGAAAAAGTCCCTTCTGCTAAGCAGCATGTTTGACTTCCTTCCAGCGTGCAGTGTTGTGTCTGACAGCTCTTTCTGGCTGGCTGAAGACATTTATCTGAATGTGTTCAAGTCCAACTCTGTGTAGCAAAAGAACAGTTGTAGTGAGTGTAGGTGCCTTGGTTTATCAATTGAAAACTAAGCTGATATTCTACTAATGATTATGATTGGGCCTTTTCATGGAGTGTCCTGTAGTCTAAAAGCTGTATCACAGTCGTGTCTACTTTGACAAAAAAGGGGAACACTTGATCTGAAGGCTGAAATAACACTCGTAACTTTGTTATGTCATGAATGCTGACATAAACATGAATTACACTTGTCTATGAGTGTAATCTAAGGGCAGTTGGTTAATAATAATAATAATAATTTAAAGGCAAGCTTTTTATTATTATTCTGTCAAATGTGATAACACTTAATGAAATCCAAGTTTGCATAATTCAACAAACTGCCACTTTAGGTTTTTTTAATATGTAATAAGGTAGAAAAGGTTTGTAGGCTCTTGGGAATAATCTTGCTCTGCCTGCATCTTAGATTAAAACGGAGATGGTTCCTGTGGTCTGCTAATTTCCTGGCTGTGTTTTCGAGTTCCCGAACCAGATCCACGGTTTTCTGCCCAAAATTCTTCAAAATAAGACGGTGTAGTCCCTCATTCGTCCAGGAGTGTTCGAACACTCCTGGACGAATGAGGGACTACACCGTCAATATGTAATAAGATTTAACAAATAAGGTCTGCCACACCATGTCAGTTGTACACTGAAGGTGACCAGTGTTGGGCAACTAATTTAGAAACTGGAATCAATTACTTTTTGTTATTACTGGTTGGAAAATCAGGGAGAAGGCTTTACTAATTACTCAACAGTAGCAGCAGTTAGTCAGCCACACACCCTCTCCTCTCCGAACAAAACCCAAAGGATTCCCAGATATACCCTTGGCTAGCTAATAAGACAAACGTCAATAAAACTACTTTGGAAGAGGCTCTCCACCTGCGTCCTGCACTGCGTTGGCCTCACCAGTTGCTGAAACAACACGCCAAACGAAGCCATTTCAGCCTGCAACACATCCCGAGACACAGATCAGAATTGATCATGCTGACCCCCCAAAAGTAATAGAGTGTTACTGAGATTAGTAACTGTAATGTACCTGAAATATAGTCCCTTATACTGTACTACTCATTACTGAAAAAAGTTAGCTCATAACTGTAATGTGTTACTTAGTAACTGCCCAACACAGAAGGTGACATTTTTGCAGAGTAACATTTAAAGACGACAGTCATAAACATACAGTTTAATTCATGGTCACCTCAGTGTGCCGACCTTTTGTACAGCCCTTCGAACACAATGTTAACAAATCCTTTGATTCCTGTGAATCCCTTGATTGATTTTCAGCACAAAATACAGCAGCCTTAATCCAAAAACATCTGCAGTGGCCTTCAAAAATTCTGCTCATTCCACTTTGAAGTCTAAAGAATTTATTCACGGTGAGCACACTGTGTGGTAGAAAACAGAAACTACTGAAAAAGATTTGGGCTTTCAGGTTTCCTTTCAGCTTTATCATGTTCATAACTGCTCTGAAAAAAGTCTGTAACATTTTTCTTCACAACACAGAGTGTGATGGCCACAGCCACACATGGTAATGTTATCCCACTTCACACTCTCTCAACTCATTAGCTTGCTACGCAGGTTCCTTTCCTTTGCAGTCACCTACACCCAAACAATTAACATCACAGTTTGTTTGATTTGGAATCTGTTTATTGGCTTTTAACCGTTCATTGTTCATAGGAAGTGCACACATTTGAACACTGTAGGGTTCCACAGGCAATTGTCTGATATATTAATCATTTGTTTCTTTGTCTTTGAGTTACCCTGGTTGTTGGGGGAGGTCCCATCCTGGTGGAGCAAAAGGCGTGGCTGAGGACTCTTGAATCCTGGAGCCAGCTCATCGGGCCAAACCACGTGCTGCCATGTGATGGAGGGGGATTTGGGTTTAATTAGTTTTGCTTTGTATTTAGTTGTAGTTGGTGTCCATCTTGTTTACCCCTTGTGTGTTGTTTGGTTTGGCCGAGCCACTATATACGTTCTCTCATGTGTCATTGTGGTAGGTCAGTTTGTTTAGTTGTGGTTACATTGAGTACAGTTATATTCTGTTGACCTCTTTTATAGGCCTAGTTATCAAATTCTTGGTTTCTAATGTTTTTGCATTTGTATTGGTAAATAAAATCCCAGGTTTTCATTTACAGCTCTACTGCTTGTTCCCTGATTCTCATTGACAGCTACACAATGTATCATGATGTGATAACTTCATACCGCAACATGACACAACATGACATACCCCATTTTGTCAGGTAGATAACTGGCATGCATGCTAATAGCACTTGCGCAGTGTATGCATGAGCTGGGACCTGAGCAGCCTCCTGGACGCCTCTGAATACCCACATCTGATGTTGTATGCTAATCTGCTAACCTTGAGGGCTCCCAGACTGAAAACCAGCGAGGGAGAGCAAGAAAGAGCTGGCTTCTCTGCTCGAAACGCTTTGACCCGATCCCCTGAGTTTCCAGCTTGCACTCAAGGGTTGCTAATGAGAGTGTGGAGTTCTATGTAAATTCACAGTAGGTATAGAAAAGGGGCGGTTTGAAATGGTGGTTTTCAGCATGAGGCATGGGGGAGAAAGTGAATGGTCTTGATTAGACATTGAAATCTGTTTGTATATGACAGGTGGCGCCTCAAAAATGGTGGAGGGAGGTGACATCTTGGAGGTCGTCCAGGGCTCTCCATTTTGTGCTGAAGCACAACTGTAGACAGAGGAAGAGAAGAAGACAACAGGTGACGGACAAAAGAGAAGCCCACTGGCAGAGTCAAGAGTGGAAATGGAAACAAAGGAAGAAGCACACAACAACCTGGTAACTTCTGCACATGATAAGCAATGATCTATTTATTTCTGTGTAAGAACTTGAGTTTCTGAATAGAAATTCACATTTGCAATAGCTCTCATGAAATCTGAATACAGGCAAAGAAAGAAAACCAGAGGAAACATTCAAATTTCATGAAGTCAACTGAGGTTTTCTAGTTTTAAGAGAACCAACGGTGCTGCTCATTTAAATGACTTGGAATTACTTTGGCTTGTTTTCTGTATTGTTGAAGGATAATTCCAGCGTTTTACATCTTTGGTCTTGAGCAACAAAGGTCTTCTATTCTCAACTTTGGGAACAGCAGTTTGACAGAATAATCAGAACTCAAGGTCCACTTACTTGCTTTGTTCGCAACTTTCAACTGCATTTCACGGTTTTCAGCAGCAACTGAAGTTTGCTCAGCAGTCATGGAGATGGCTCGGGTGTTATCACATGACCTAAGAATGAAGCTTTGGTCACATGATAACAGGTCTCTGGTGTCCGATGTAAATGTCCTCCTTGATCTTTCTCCAGTTGTCCACTGACTCCAGAACAGAAAAGTTTCAACGCCTCGATCGCGAGGTAAACAGTAGAAATGCACGTTACAAAGTAATCCACCAGGAATGTGCACTTGCATGTGTGTGATTGGCCTAATGTTGAGCTCGGTTCAGCTGCCGGACCCCTCTGCACTGACCCCCCTGCTGCACGGCCCGACTGGCCTCATTCAAATGAATGAGAGGGCTGCGTTTTTTCACGCAGAGCTAAAGTCAGTCTCAACGTGGCCTTTGATGTAGCAGTTCTGGTCTCAAAGAGCAACACACCAGTGACTCTGTGAGATACAGCACTGACTTCTGTCTCTATTCAGAAAAGCAGCAAAATATCATATTCGCTCCCCGGGTCGGCCCATCGCAGCTACAGTACCCACTTCTTCAGTCTGTGTGATGCCATTGGTGAGTGCTAGGGCTGTCAGTTGATGTGAGTCAAACACTCTGCAACATGGCTGATCGGTGCTGCACATTTTTGTTGTTTTGGCCATCATTCCTATAATAACATCGTTCTCACCGAGCAGATCGCTGAGATCTGGGAAGATGGTGACGTTGCTAAAAAGAAGTCCAACTGGTCAAGAAACATGAGCAGTCAGATGATCAGACACATTGTAAACCAACCCATGAGGTTCGCTAAACTTATTTGGAAGACAAAACAAATACAAGCTGCAAAATTATTGTTGTAAACATCCATCACAGTTTCCAGACTGACTTCCTGCTTCAACTTTGACCTTCCATACTTGCTGAAGTTCTGGACGCACAGTTTTCCTCTGGAATGATTATAAATTTGTGTTTTAGATAATTCGGCTAAACTGTTCACTTGTTTGCATCTCTCTGATTGTCTGACCGCTCATATTTGGCCCATCGTACTTCGTTCTAGCAAGTCAGCAAGTTCCAGATCTCAGCAATTATGTTGGTGAGAACAATACTATCCGAACTGATGGACAAAACTACAAAAATAAGATCCAAGTTGTAACAAAGCCAAATTATCCCATAAGAAGGACTTGTATGTGTACGTTGAATGAACTGGTTTAGATTTTCCCAGGTGAAAGCAGCAGGGTCCTGCAGATATCAGCTGGCATCCGAAAGCCTGATGTCTCTCCAACATGGTCTGCCAGCCTGCTGAAAATAGCCAAGGACATCAAAGAAACTGCCATCCAGACGCCCTCGTAGGTGATGCCATTCCCTGCCAGCTTTGGATTTACATGCCAAAATGACACATCCATCTGAATTGGATACCTGACAAAATCACTTCAGTGTGTTCATTATGGATTTAAAAAATCACTGGATCGGTGCATTCCTTCTAGCCCACACTCAAACTGATTCAATGCTTCTAAATCCATGAGAGGTGGTGAACAAATGTATATGTCAGGAGAGAATGGACTCTGGTTTGACTGTCTGCCAACCTGTGAGGTCCTACGCTCTAGTCATGTTTGTTGGTGACTAAAAGGCAGTGACAATATCTCATGCCAGTATGTCTGTAATGCCATCTTCTTTTAGCTGTTCAGACATGGCTGCTGAATAGCTGCCTGACTTTAATCCTTTTTTTGGCCCCATTCTGTTCCGAACACATCTCACAGAGCAGGATGTACTCAGGCTAAAATGGTATTGTCTGTGTCTCTCTTGTCAAGTTGGAGATTTCAACACAATCTAGACAGAAATGGTGGCTGTATATGTACAAGTTATGTAGATAGGGTTGGACCGATGTATTTCTTTGCCAATAACAAGTCCACACTTCAACTACATATAAACCATTTATTAGGATGAATGATAAATTAATTTAAATGTTAAAGTTACTATTCAAACGTACATTTTTGCTCTTTCTAAGTTCAACTTTGACTTGAGGTGTCAGTATGTTTGAAACATGTAGGATGTGCTGTCTGATGCAATGTGATGGATCATTGTCATGGTACATGTTTATGCTTTCATCCCTGGTTTTCCTTCCAAATAAGTAGTTAAGATAATTTGGTTAAACTGTGGACTAGTTGAGTACTAGTAGAATAACTTACCAGAGTTAGAAAATGACTGTATTTAGTATAGAATAGATTAGAATACTAAGATTACGATGCAAAGAATAAGATATTTTTTATATTGCCGAATGAGGTCATTGCGACATCCACAGGTTTTTAGTGCAGGTACATTTGGTGACAGGTGACATTTGATAGCAGTAGGTTTGTCTGTGATGTTTCGCTGTCAGCCAATAAGAATCAAAGGGCCAGGCTGTCTTTCTAGAACCACTGTTGCGCACTAGTACAGTTCATTTATGTGAAGTTTCTTTTCTACCTTTAAAAACTGGTATCAGTCGAACTTTTGTCCTCATATTGTCGGTCTCTCTGTCTCTGTCGCCCACTTTTCTCCAAAGTCTCTTGTCCTCCACATTTCAATCTCCCTCTCTTCCACTCATACATACATCACTCGTCTCCCACTATCTGCACACACATGCACCTCTCCTCCTTCACTTAGTGGCTTTCAGGTTGTCATCCAGCCTTTTAATGGAGAGAGCCTTTGAAAGCTCTAGAGGACCGTCAGCTCTCCTCCACCACGTTAGCGGCGGCTAAATCGGGCTTGGTGGTGGAGGCTGACTCGTCGCTCCTGGAGGGCGAGTGGGTGTCTGGAAGCTGATCAGACGGCCCGGTGCTGGGGGGCGGAGGAGCTGCCACCTCCAGCTACCTGGACGCTGAGGGGAGATAGTGGTGCATATGGCGGCAAGCCCTTTAGTCACACTCACTGACTCATACACAGGCGGCTGGATTCAATCACCCTCTGTTCTTTCCATCTTTCTGTCCTTGTCTCATTTTCTTTTTCCATTCCCCATTTTGAAAACTGATAAAAGTTTATTAAAGAAAAACACTGTGTACCTGTGTTAATTGTTCTGTTATCCCTTGATATGTGTCAGATATGTGAATATTTACATGTCAAAACCCTTTATTTTCTGTTCCTGTAAAACTTTTAATCCTCATCCTGCACTTGAGGGCGTAAACACAAACTTTATCCAATCAAATATGATTTTATGTCAATAAACCGCTCTTTTTATACGATATAAAACCCCTTGTTAGTTCACAGGGTGTAGTAACCAGCAAAGTGATATAATGGGTTAGAGGTGTATGTTTGGGTGTTAGTTGTCAACTAATGAACTAATTTAACGACAGCGGGTGCTGTGATCGCCCCAGGAGGAGAGGAAAGAGAGCCAGGAAAGGAGCCATGCCGGCCCAGCTTGGACTTAAGGCTGCTCCTGGCCAACGTCCGGTCTGAATGGAATGGGACTTATTATAGATACTGTTAATATGCTCCCAAAATATAGACAGCAGGAGATTTGTGTGATTTTGTGACAACCCCCCCTGGGCACTGCAGGAGCCTGGTGGGTGTAGTCGGGTCATCGGTAGAATTCAGCTCGCCTGGTCTGGCTCTAAGACAGTCTCTATCCCTCCCCTGACTTCCACTCTTCTGGTTTTGTTGTGTTTAGTTTAATTTCTCTTTTAGTTATGTACAATAATCCTATTTTTAGTTAGGTTTAGTTATAACTCATTTGTGCGCTCCCTTCCTTTTGGTTGTGACAAATTGAATGGCTGCCTATGGAGATTACACTATTACACTTTACTAAGCGCACCAGAGAAGGAAAACAACTTGTGTATTGACGTGTCTCTCAGAGTCGGACTGAGATTGTTACATTTGAATCTACTGTATAGTTATATTCTTAACTTGTAACTTCTTGTTTCACAGTAATGCAAACGCACCTTTTTCAAAAATCTAGTTTTAAGACCGTATTTCAGTCTTGTGCTTATATGTTGCATAGATGCGTCTAATCAAATTACCACCCAACTATACACACTAAAGATGCTCTAACTGCCATGTCGCTGTGTCTTTAAGGCCATATTAACAGCAGGCAGAGGCATTTATGAGAAGGAATTTACAGCAAATGGTTCAACAGTTAGATCTGGTGGACAAGGCTCTGCTACTTCAGGGAGTTCTCAGAATATGTGGGCAGCAAGACACACTGTATATGAACATACGATCTTAGCAAAGTCAACAATACCAAAAGCGTCAACACATGAGGAGGAGGTTGGGTGGGGGAGGGAGCTGCAGCAGCTAACGGTGTATCAGCAGAGTAATAGTACTTGTATGAATATGATAGGCAGTGTTGTGCAAGTTCACACTTCACAAGAGCTAGCTCAAAGTTCAGTTCACGCAGATTAAAATGAACTAGTTCACAATTTTGAATTTTTAACTAAGTTCAAAAATTAACTAGTTCATGTTCATTTCTTCCTTTTTTTCCTTTACAAAATGCTGAGCTTGACCTGGGTGGAGGAACTTTGCGGCTGTTGGCTCGTGGTCTCACCCTTTAATGATTTCTTGTGATCATCATTCACTCGCAGATATTTCCCAAGACTGGTGGGATGCTTCAGCTTGATGTGTCGTTTCAAAACTCAGTGATGCATCAGATTCTGTGGCCCAAAACACCGGCACGCCGGGCGCCGTAAAACACAGCGCGTGAGCGTCGTTAACTCTTGCATGTTTGTTCTCAAAAATGAAACAATCCCAGTAAAAATCAGTGCAGTCTATGTCGTCTTTGTATCATTTATCTCATTGTCATATCCACTGGTGGAGAAGGAAGGTGTGTTAGTATGCATTGCTGTTTGCCACAGTGTCTTTTTTCATACTACCACTGGGGTCGCTAAAGTTGAAAGTTTTAAAATTTAACATGTAGGGCTTTAAAAGAATACATTTGAAATGAATGTTACTGCATATTTTATAGTGTACAGTATATACAGCTGTAGAAGAGAGCAGCGTCAGGGGTGGACAACATGACGGGCCAGTAGCACATATTATTTAAAGCTTTGCTGTACTGTGTACAGTATGTCTTGTTAGCCAAGTCCCTTTATATCCTCTTTTTTGTCATCACCCCCTCCCCACCCTTCGTTCTCTCTCTCCCTGAGGGGCTTATTTCAGGGATACCAGAGAATTTTACAGGGCCAATTGCCGTAAGAGCCTGCGGCTGGCTGCTATGAAAATCTGAAATTGCCCAGAGTGTCACCGGCTCTGTTAGTCTGCAACTTAAAAGGCTGCTTGGTCGCTGTAATACACTTATAGGATTCCCCTGAAGGATCCCATGAGTTTTGGGGGGAAGATGTGACTATCAGGATTTGCAGACATCTCAATTAGTTGAGGAGGGTAAGGCCTCGCAGCACTGGGATACCACAACTCCCTGTGGAGTTCAGAGCCAGTGGGTTGGTTTGTGTACAGGAAGTGGGGGATGATGACTTTAAACAGCATAAAACTATTTTAGGAACAAATACTAAGCTAATGGGAGCCAGGGAAAGACATTATTAGGACACAGGTGTTTTGTTGTCATGGTGGCCTAATGGCAACATGGGTTTTCTTATCCAGCCTGGGACCTTTATAATACTGTGTGTCATCCCAAACCTTTACCCATTCACCTGGCACTAACCTTTCTAATAATGGTCACATGGGAGCACAGCACTCAGACCATTAACTTTCTAACTTGAGGGTTCAACATTTGGGGAAATAAGCTTATTTGCTTTCTTTCTGAGAGTTAAAGATGGATGTCAGGTTCGTGTCTGTTTGTTCAGTATGGAGCTGGAGTGAGGATGTGCATAGCTTAGCTTAGCATTATGAGTGGAATACATGTGCCAGCACCTCTAAAGCTCACTAATTAACATGTTGTATCTCCTTTGTTTAATCAGCACACAAACAGAAATGTAAAGAAAACAATTTGCAGTTTTAGGGCGAGTTACAATGTTTTACTTTTACGTCCTAGAAGAGTGAGCAGCACCTGCAGCATGCTGAAGGCTTGCAGGCTGTTTGATCAATGTCATTAATGTTTTTTAAATGCTACTGTACATACCGGCTGGCAGGTTAATGATAATTTAACCTCAGCACTCCCAGCCCTCCTCCTCAGCCTCCTCTTCCTTGCCGTCAGCACGCCTCAGACAATTACTGCACTCAGGATTGCAGCCTGTTCAATATTTCATATAGAGGTCCATTAAAGACACAAGAGGCTCCTTCTCTCTCTCCTGCGGTTCAGGTTCAAAAAGGCTCGACCGCCCGCTGTTGAGAATGTTAATGATTATACTGTAGTAGCAGAAGATGTGTGTATGTGTATGGGTGTGTGTTTTGAAGGGTATTTTATGATAATTGATGCAGTGTGTAAAAAAGTGTCTGTGGCTGCAGTTGCTTTTTTAATAATGTATTAATGACTTGATTGCAATCTAGAAACCATACCTGTAAAATTATAAAAACATATATTTATCAGGTTGTAAGTGGTTGTACAGATTATCACCAGAGGAAGGAGGGAGGACATACAAGAAAATAAAAGATAAGAATTAAATCTCTATTTGCTTGTCTGGAAGCCACAAACGACATGGTACACACTCAGAGCTTCCAATCCTCATTAGTGCTTCACTGATGCACCCACACACAAATAACGCTCACGACGGCCCACACACACACACACACACACACACACACACACACAAATCTAGTCAAAACACACAATAAGTACAGACAGCGACTAAAGCAGACGGGGAGAGAAAGAAAGAAAAGATAATCATTAACATTCTCAACAGCAGGAGGTTTAGCCGTTTTGAACTCATAGGAGAGAAGGAGAAGAACCTCTTGTGCCTCTTACTGGACCTCTATTTCGTGAGACAAGTAGAGGCTAATGAATTAAGCAAAACCTAGAATCAATTTCTATGGTTTATTAAGCTTTTTATATTTCACAGAGCCTCACAGAACAGCCACACAGCCAACATTGAAACTTGCTTTTGAAGCTGGCTGTGTCAAGCAAGTTGTCTTTAATGTATCTGGAGGGGTGATATCCAAAGACTTTCAAACCCTTCATAGATTTGTCTGTGGTATACGGTATCACTGGCTTAGTGTAGAAATATTATTGTATTGGATCTGGAGGAATCATCTAACCATTAAATACTGAATGTAGATAGTCACTGCAGTACAGTCGGGACCGCCGGGCTGAGTGAGCCGATCCTGACTGGTGTGTTATCGCAGCAGAGACCCCCCAATAAAGTTCATATTTTTGCCTCTGAAAACACCATTTCAAAAAGGCACTGAACAATTCACTGAAACTGAAATTTCACTGAACTCCTCCTGCTTCATGTTGGTGTACATGTCAACCATCAACGTGGGGCAAAGCTTTGGGTCTGTTCTGGATCCTCTGCACCATGCACATATCTGCACAAGCTGATCACTGTATGTTTAAATCGCACAATCACTTGGGCAGGTATTAAATATAAACCAGTGTTTTTCTGCTCTTGTTAATTAACACATCTGGAGTCTCGGTGCAGCTGTCTGGACTGGCATTTCTTCATGTAACAGACTATAGAGTGATCTGAGTTTCACTCTAGGTCACTCAGGTCTAAAAATGATAAAAAGTGAACATTTGCTTGTAAAACTCACAATTTCCATGCAGCCCTGCTGAATAAAACGCATCTTCTGCTGCTTGTATGAAATATACAATTTTCATATTTTGGCTTGCACAATTTATTGGAATTGGTTAAATAAGCCACTTAATGAAGTGAGATACTAATTCAGCTTAGTGGATACATTTTGTTTGATATTTTAACACAATGGAGTGAGGGTTTACCCTCAGATTTCTAAAATTTTAACTGATATTTTACACATAAACTTTTGTGAAAGCGATGAGGTTCATGACAGCAGAAGAAAAATAAGATTTGAAACTGAAAATAAAATCAGAAACTGAAACAATACCTTTTCTAATTTTAGTTTTTCATAGAGATTTCTGTTTTTTAAAGTAACAAAACAATTGACACAGATTTGCGCACACACTCTTCTTTTCTGTAACTGTCCCCCTTAATTTTAATTTATCTTGACTGTCTTGTTTTACATCTGGGTCTGTATGGCCTCTGCTTTCATTGCAAATGTGAGCAAGTCTCTGACAAATAGCAGAAAGAAGAATTACCATGACCACACCGACTGGTACTTCTGACAACAGTTTGCAGATGATGCTCACACTTCCATCATAGAAGTAGTTCTGATCTACTTCTATGGTGCCACCTGCCGCTGCTACTGAGGGCTACTGTCAATGAAGCGCTGGCTTATTTCTGGAACTGTCATGAATAGCTACAAAGACATGGAGTAAATATCTACAGCATCTCCCATTTAATGTTCATTGAACCTCACAGATTTGAGTCAGTGGATCAGTTTACTGCCGCCAAAGCAGAGGCCCTCTTCTTGTTTATCTCCTGCCTCACTCCCCAAGCCCCCCCCATTTCTTTCTCTTTTCTCTATCTCTGACATCACCCTCTTTGCAGCTCACCCCATATGTCTGAGCCACTCGTGCCTCATGAACAGCTTGGGAGTGAGAAGAGGCTTCAGTCAGTGAAAGTTCAAAAGCAGCCCACATTCTGTCAAGTGTAAATCCACTGGAGGGATAATCCTTGCCTTCTCTATGCCGACTGAAACAGACAGAAAGAGAGGAGAAGAGGACTAACAGAAGAGAGATGAGAGAGGGGGTATTGGCCATCCACTAGACAGGAAGACAATAAACAACAAGGCAGCTCACAGGCAGGCAAAGTCAATGGAAGGAGACAAATGGACTGAGGTGGAGGCAACATTGTTGTAGGTGTCACAGACTGACGAAATGCCAGCTTCATAGAGGAATTTAGTGCATCAAAGTTCCTTCCCTGCTTGGTATTTACAGAAGAAAAAATGGTCTGTTTATTAAAGGTCCAGTGTGTAACATTTGGCTATTGGCAGAAATGGAATTTCATTCAATTTCATTAGTGTATAATCACCTGGAAATAAGAATCAGTGTGTTTTCATTACCTTAGAATAAGCTGTTTTTATCTACAGAGGGAGCAGGCGCCCCCTTGCATGGAGGCCGCCATGTTGCACCGGCATGTTTCTACAGTAGCCCAGAAAGGACAAACCAATCCCTGGCTCTGTATATGGCTGGTCGCGTTTTTTCGCAAATTTCGTGGCCACCGTGGTTTCTCCTACACGCTTGGAACGGGAGGGTAAGGCAAGCGGTATTAAAATGGTTGCAAACTGCAATTTCAATGCTAGATGCCACTAAATCCTTCACACTGGACCTTTAAGGCAATTAAGCTTGTCTTAAGTGTAGTCTCGGTGTAAGAGAAACGTAAATTCAGAAGGTGTACGGTTGTATTTTTGTCTTTGATAAGGAAAATAGGTGTAAGAATATTGCCTTTCTTGAAATTTTGTGAGTTTATTTTGTTCATTTATTAGACTAAAAAAGCTAAGAGTGCTTGTGTAACGTAGCGAAATCGCCACTTGTACACATCTCCCAGCTGGGGAGTATAGATGAGCTATACTATCGGAATATCGCCTCTAGAGGCACAGTGGTATTACAACACAGGACGGGCTGGGGCTAGCAGGTTAGCATGCTAATTTCAGTAGATATCTCTGCAACAGAGTACAAAGAGTCTTTGACATGACATCACCACTGTTACGTCTTCACATTCTGTTGATAAGGTCAGATTTTATTTTTATGTTTTAAGCTAAAATTCTGGCCAAATCTTACGTATTGCCCCCTTCAAGTGCTGGTCAACTTCATCATCTTTCTGACAAATATGCACTTTTTCAAATGAAAACATGTCAGGCACTGATAGACATGACTGTAATAGAAATTACCAAAATGTTTGACTTTTAAACTTTTCCAAAACACCACAATTGGTTTTTCAAGTCATATAATTTGGAAACCACTGCTGACCACTACTGTAGCTACAGTGCTTTTATTCTCATATCTGTTGTCATTATGTGTTTATGTGTGGCTCACCACTGTGCTAAAGCTGACCTGTGTTGGTCAGGTACACTTCTGACCATGCCCCAGCCACACCCAACAGTGATCTGGCTATGGTCAGAGGTGAAACTTCCAACCAGAGGGGCCAGTGAGATACTGCTTTTCAGCCCCTGTGGGGTGGCTGTGGCTCAGGAGGTCAGGCCAGCACCGTGCATGGTCATCGGTGTGCGAGTGTATGGGAATGGGGGAATGAGAGACAAACTGTAAAGCGCTTTGGATAAAATCACTACATAAATGCAGCCATTTATCATTTACTCTGATCTCCAAATCATACCACAATCTATGGTATGGTGTAATATCAACAGTCAGATGGGGCTGTCAGGTTTGTGAACAGGCAGACAGTAAACAATGGTGCACATTGGAGATGTAAGTCTACACTACACTGATATCATTGCTGTATTTGACACTATTGATCACAGTATCAGTATAGGCTGAAGAGGTGGATCACATTTTGTTATCAGACCCTTCACATATGGTGTGCCACAAGGGTCAATTCTTGGTCCACTCCTGTTCTCTGTGTACATGCTGCTGACACACAGCTGTATCCCTCTTTTAATACCGCTGTGCAGGTAGACCCCATCCAAAGCTGCCTTAGTGAAATAAAAGAACGGATGTCTCAGAATCGTCTACAGTCACAAAACAGAAAACGTTTATATTGGCCTACATATCATGTCATGACCAATTACTCAAATTTAATTGTCCCTCTTTCCCAGTGTAATGTTTGATCCCACCCAAAATTTTGAGTTCCATCACTAAAATCACTTGCTCACACCTTTGTCTAACTAAATAACACTGTAAAAATCAAACCCTTCAGCCTAAAGATTTGGAAAAAGTCCTCCATGCTTTTATCACATCACATCTTTAACGATTTGTTCACCTGCCTCAAGCTCGACTCCAGCTGGTGCAGAACGCTGTGAGGCTTTTAACAAAAACTAAAAATAGATCACACATTACACCAGATACAAGATTGATTTTACTTTTGACAAACAAGGCATTGCATGGTAAGGGCGCCTCTGTACATAAAAGAGATGATGTGCCTCTGACCTCTGAGAGGTGCCTCGGGTCTAGGTCAAGGCTGAAAACTAAAAGTGATGGAGCTTTTGCTATTGGTGCTCCTTGACTCTGGAACAGCCTCCTGCAAAGTTTCAGAGAAGCCAAATCAGTGTACATCTCTAAAAAACAACTTGCAACAATTTGCAACTTTTATCAAGATGTAATCTGGACAAATTAATGGATTTCTTTAATCTCTCAAATAATGTAATGTAGCACTAACACACTGCATTTAGGTTTTCATTCTTTTAACCTACCCTTGCCTGGGAATAAAAAGACTTCACCTGTTTCAGCCAATCATGTATCAAATGTATCATAGTAGTAACCAGCTGTGGAAATACACTTTCTTTCTCCAAGTACATGAATCCTACAAGACCAGTTTGTTCAGTTTAATAACCCCTGCTACAATTCCTTAATTTCACAAGTGAGTATTGGTAGTGTGACAGCCCCAGCGCCCTTTACCTTGGTCCCGCGTAGTGTGTGCATGTGTGTTTGTGTGTCTTGCAGGTCCTTGGATGGTTGGAGCTGAGCTGCCATTGCGGTAACTGGGATCACCCGGGCCAGTGTTCCTAAGTTATTTAAGCCCGCCAGTCGCATCACTCCTCACCAAGCTCTGAGTGTTTCTTTTTTGTTTTACACTGACAATACACGCCTCACATTAGCCACTGCATTCATGCACTTTCATACATCTCTGATCCTGCCTTTTACACCTCATTGCAATTAGTATCAAAACCTACTTTAATAAATTTCAGTTTGTTATTGCTAAGTTTGCCGTGCACGTGCACATGCATTTCCCTTCTTTGCTGTGCCTGCGAGCCGGACATGACAGTAGGTATAAATGTAGTTTCAGACGCTCAAGGCAAAAACACTATTTTTAAGTTTTTACCTTAAAATTGTGGAATATCAACACAAATTGTCAACAGTCAAAAAATATTGGTGTCACCTTTAAAAACCTGGTTGAATTTCCCTCATCTTTGTTTTTCACGCACTTCTTTCTGTCCCTCTCGCTCCTTCACTGGTAGAGAAACACATACACAAGCACTTGCATGTCCTTCATCTGCCTATGTGTGTATGTGTGTGTGTTTCCTCAGTTTCACAGCCAGGGCCCAGTCCCACAGGAGTGCTGCTTCATCAAGTCTGGTAGTGGGTAGCAAAGGGCATCATCATTAGATTAGTCTCTGATCACTCTCCATAAGTAATTATCCTCCTGCCCAGGCTCCTGCAGCATGCAGCCTTAATTGATTTAATGGAGAGTGTTCTCTCTCTCTCCACGTCTCTGTCTCACTGCTCTTTTTCCCCTCTGCTTCAAGAGCACATTTCCTCCCATCACAGTTTAGGATTCAATTTCAGAGTCAATGAGGTGAAAGGGCCCAGCCCTCGAAAATGGATTCCAGGATGAATGCTTCTTTCTTTTTTTTTTACTTGTACTAACACGGCCACATCCCATCACCAATGTAATTTTTGGTTGTACATACACATCAGCACACGTTATCATGTCAAAGACAGCCAAACAAAAGAAAGTAAGAAAGTAAGTCAGTGCTGAAAGGCTAAAGGATATCAAATACAAATGTTTAGAAGAAAGCGCTGGTGAGATATACCATGTTAATATTCAGTCCTCCACGTGTCGCCGTGTTTGGAGCCCTACCGGTAGACTCGCCCCTGCCTGGATCCCAGCAGGAGGCTGTAGCCAAAGCTACTTATTGCAAGAGGGATATGTATATTTACACTTAAACCACAATAGAATAATGCTTCCACAAGCACTTACAAATTAACAGTTAAAATATGTTTAAAAGGCCAGCAGGGGGTCTGCAGCCCCCTCAACATTTCCACAATGTTTTAGACTTTTCCTGTAAAGACCCTAGATGTCACTGTAGAGCTACCATCAATGAAACTCAATACGTCCTGCATATACGTTTCACATTAAAAACCTCATGGCAAGTCAAAGGGCATAATCCCTTACATTTCTGGTATGATGTTTTTTTGAAATATCTTAAGGAAGTGTTGCCTTTTATGGATAGTAATGTGAAGGCACTCAAAGCACACAGCAGAGTAGAAACAAGTAGAAAATGAAAACAGTATTTCTGTTCAATATATATATGAATCTGCAGAAGTAGAAGACGAATACCTGGCTGAGAGCAAGTGGAATGGGACCACAAAATTTCATAATAAAACCACTGAAATGTTTGTGACATGTTAAAACAAAGTGTAAAGAGTAGAGAAGAGTCATAAAGTCTCAGTAATGTCAGTTACACAACAATACCAAGCTAAAGTTTGCTGACATTAGCTAACATTACCCACCACAAGCTACCTGAAAATGAGATGAGCAGCAGAAAGTGTGATGAAGTACCTGAAGTGTTGAAATAACAGCTGTAGCCTCCTGACTTGGTAAACTTTACTAAATACTCGAATGTATTTCGAATACTCAAACTGAATACTCGTGTAGACAAGATAAAAGAGGAGGAGGAGTTGCCAGTATCTTCTTTAATATCTTCACTTGCTCCAAGTGTCACTTTGGAGATTTTTTAAGCTTTGAATACTTTGCTTTGGTTATGAAAGCTCAGCAGTCTGTACTAACTGTGACTGTTTATCGACACCGACTTTTTATCTGAGTTTTCTGATTTTACGGCGATCGTTCTTACCGTTATTATTATAGGATTATTTTACTTGGGGATTTTAACTTCCATGTCAATGACGCTGCTGATTCTAAGGCTATGGAATTTCTAGATGTTCTGGTCTGTCTTGGTCTCGTGCAACATGCACAGAAGGCCACCCACAACCATGGGAATACTTTGAAATAGACATCTCTGATATCAATGATGTTCCCGTCTCCCGTGGTTTTTTTATGCTACTATGTCTGCATCAAAACAGTGTCATGAGTTTGTTGTTGTAAAGCGAATCCTCGATAACTTTGCTAGGACGAGGTTTTTAGATATTATGAATACTTTTCCTCCATCGAATGCTTGCTCAGTTGATGATCTAGTGCATGATTTTAATAATAACTTGAGGTCTTCTTTTGAATCTGCTGCTTCTCCAAGAATTCAAAAATGACCAGTAGCCCACAAATCACCTTGGAAATCTGCTGCTATTTGCCAGCTAAAAGGAAATTGTCGCAGGGCAGAGAGACAGTGGAGAAAAAGTAAACTAACTGTCCACTTTGACATCTTAAAGCCTCATATCAGAATTTACAATAATGCTGTCAGAAAAGAAAGACACGCCCACTTCTCAAAGATCATTACTGATAACAAACACAACCCCAAAGTACTCTTCTCCACGATAAACGCTCTTTTGAACCCATCTCCGGCCTTCAGTTTAAATGATGAAGCTTCAGTTCTCAAATGTCAGGAATTTGCTTTATTTTTTATAAGAAGAAATCGACTCCATTAGATCCAGTATTACAAATGCAGATTCATCAGCTCTCAGTGATCTGCCGGCGGGTGAGCCTCCATCTACTATGACATCCTTTAGTTTGACAACAGATGATGCAATTAGTGTCACCATTAACAAAATAAAGTCATCCACATGTGCACTAGACCCCGTTCCTACCACCCTGTTTAAATCCAGCTTCCAGTGCATCTCCTGTGACACAACAAGAATAATCAACACATCTCGGCAGTCAGGTACTTTCCCCTCTGCTTTTAAAACAGCTCTAGTAAAACCGCTCCTAAGAAGCCTGATCTGGACATTAGTGACCTTGCTAATTACAGGCCTATCTCAAATCTTCCTTTTATAAGTAAACTTCTTGAGAAGATTGTATTTGAGCAGTTACAAGGTCATCTGAATACCAATAATATTTTAGATCGATCCAACCATAGCACCTAAGAATTTCAACTGACTCAAACAATGTAGCAGTCCCCCTTCTGTTATATTTGAGTCTCTCTGGCACAGTGCTCGATGGGTTTCGCTCATACCTGTCAATCAAATACGGCGTTCCGCAGGGAAGCTTTCTGGGTCATGTAATAGTTCCAGCACGTAACTTCATCTAAGACCACAAATTGTTGTTTTTACATTTCTGGTTGTGTAAGGATAAAAAAAAAAAAATAGATACAACGTACTAATCGGTGAGCTGGAGAGGTGCTGGTAGGTGTATTTTTGAACTTTGGACAGAGCCAGGCTAGCTGTTTCCCCCTGCTTCCAGTCTTGTGCTAAGCTAGGCTAACCATGTGTTGACTGCAGTCACTCCAGTCAATTAAGTAAGACTATATGAAACATACAGTATTTTTTATATTGAAAAAGAAAAAAAAGAGACTGAGCTGCATTTGAGTTTATAGTACAGCTCAATATACAGAACAATAATGGTTTATTAATTATAACAAAGTCTGCAGGGACATGGCCTTGGATTTATGAGGTTGGTGATTTACAGGGTGGAGATGAGAAGATTGGATAAAGCAAGGTCAGTCTGGTTGGCCTCTAGATGTATATATGTATTCTATCCAACTCTGTGCTCTCATCATTCCTTTCATTCTTTTTTCTTTTGAGCTGTTCTTCTAATGATTTAATGATGACATGTGGTCTGATCTTCCCCTGACATTTTCTAAAGGCTTGGTAGGCCTCCTGTAGGAGTGTTTTAAACCTGTATGTGGATAAAGTAAGCCTAACACTGACCTACAGTAACCTTTCATTAGTCTGTGTGTGTGTAAGACCCGCACAGAATCATGTATTCTTTCAGCCTGCTGTCAGACGATGATTCTGGTGCTATGTGATTATCTTTGGCATATTGATTTAGCTTGTTTAAAGATCGACTCTGACATGAGCAGCAGAAGCAGATGCTGGACTAAATGGTATCAGCAGCCATGAATATCATATGGCTAGGGGCTAATGCTCGACCTTATTGCTGTTTAATGAACCGCTAAGAGACAATCAGTGCCGTTTGCCCACCTCTCTGCATCATAAGCGTGCTGCTGCCAGTATGTTTGCACTCAGCTGCAAACTAACTCTCACTTTTTACTGGACGGAAGGTCAGAGTACTTCTCTGGAAACTGTACTCCCCGCAGAGCAGCAACAGTGATTTCACCAGCTCATGTAATTAAATGTACAGCATAAGCAAAAACAAGAATGAACACTGGCATGTACACACACACACACACTAATCCACACGGCCTTTTGCACAAGCACTTGCTTAGCTAGATGAGATAATGAGGCCACAGTGCAATTACGGAAATCGGAGAGGCAGGTTTGGGCATATTCAGCCCTGCATGGTGCATGCTTGCTAACATGGCTTGCTAATTGGCTGGAGCACCAGGACACACCAAGACAAAAGCAGCCTGAGGGAGAAGCTTGAGACAACCCCTGAGGGGTCAGACACATAAAGATAGGTGGCAGTAACCTCCACGTCAATCCCTTTATGACTAAGGACAAAATGGGTGCCGGCAGGCAGAGCTTAATTTGAAAATTAATGGGCCATGAGATTTTTTCTTCCACTTAAGACACTTTGCAGCCCCAGTGCGGTTACCTCCATCCTGCCCTCTCCCCTGCCTGGGTTTTACGACTCTTCAGATGGCCGAGGAGACCTTGCATACGCTGCAGTAAATTCATGGCTAATTTGATTAAATACTGCGGCGTCCTTGTTGCTGGTCAGACAGAGAGGTGCCCAGGCACATCCTGGATGAGCTGTGCAGGCTGAACGGTGGCCTCCACACCCCCATGTCAGGTTAAAGGAACAATCTGTGATCTGTGTGTAAATAAAAGGGTGCATGTGCTGTGGGGGTTTTCTTCTCATTGGGTCAATATTAAAAAAAACAACCACACCTGGTGAAGCTAGTGTCTTCTTCAGATACAACTGCTTTGTGACTATAAAGAATAACATCCATGGTCAGAGATTGCGGGAGGCAGAAATATGACGAGACAAAATAACACAAACACCTGTAAAATTGAATGCAATGCAAAACAATACACCAGTACAATAAATTATTTTAATTATTTTAATGATTTTGAATTTTGCACTGTTGGTTGGACAAAACAAGCATTGTGAAGGTTAATGGAGAAAAGCATCATCAGCTGCAGTCCGATACAAACCAGTTCAACATGAGCTCCAGCTCCACCAGCTGCAGCAGCAACATCCTGCTTTACATTGTGCTTTTACTTTACTTTTACTTGTTACCAGTATTTTTGTGGTATTAGTACTTTCACTGATGTTAAGGATCTGAGTACTTCCTCCACCACTGATTGAAAATTTCGTTTTTGTTAATTCAACTTTGTGTTTTTGAAGTTGTAGTTAGAAGTTAGTTTTTTCCATCAAGTGTCCTTCAGTCAGCGTCGGGACGGCTCGTTGCTCTGTCTGTCTGTGTTTGGCGTTATAACCTCACGATTTGTGAGACTTTTCCCTCTCACCGTGTTGCATTATTTCAGTTTAACTTCAGTTTTCAACTTATGTAAAAGCAGTTTGGAGGCCTGTCAGGTCTCTTTGTATCTTTGTGAGTTTTCTAATGATCCCTTTAAAACTAATTGTTGACTGTCAGATCTGTATCTACGGGTAAGCTCACCCAAATTAGAACAGGAAACCGAAGTTTTTCTCCCTTTCTACTGGTGGTATCTTCCCAAGCACACTGAGCCCGGTTTACCTGCATCTGAAACCCTCGATGCCTCTGAGTCAGGCGGGACCTTTCAGGGGTAAATGAGCCATCCTGTCAGCCCAAACTACAGTCATTCCCTAGAACGCAATCAGTGATTGATCAAGCAAGATACTTGTGTTTTTATATTTTGCAAATAGCCAATGGCTGGCCATTTAACAAACTTCTGTACATGAGCTGCCTGCTGCACTGTGCTGTATTATGTATAGGCAATATTTCAGACTTGCAAAGGGATTTAAGAGGTTAAAGTAATAACTTTTGAGAAATTTACAGTGTGTGTGTTCATCAGGCTTAATGTAAATTAATGGTATAAAGTATTAGCATATAGTAAATCCTTTTCTCTCAATGAGGATATTTTGTATATATTTTAATAAGACAGAACGGAGGGCTTATTTCTGATATATAGATCAAAGTTATCCTTGTGCAAGGCCCACTCATCACAATATTGTTTGCTATGCTACTGCTATATGTATTGGGCCCATATCTTTATCCTGATATTGGTCAAGGTCAAAAAATCAACCTTTTTCTCTATGTATTATGAATTTGACATGTTCTGTAACTATAATTTCTATGATTTGAGTATCACTTTTCCTGTCACTGTCAAATGTGCACCAAATGTGGCAAACTAATGGCAGTAGCTGTCTCTACATTTTGATGGCATATGACAATCCTGTCCTGACCTTAAAGACCAACAGGTTGAGCACAGATGTTTTTTTATTAAAAGAGTTGAGACTATTTTGGTCCTGAATACCCTGCCATGGTAAGAGCAGGAACATCAGGTTCCTGCAGGTTAAATTACACGCTGACACTGGAAATGGGAAATTATGTAGCATTTGCCCCTTTCACAGAATTTGTCATTTTTCTTGGACCTGGAGTTGGACTCTTAAATTTTTTTTAAACTCCGAGTAGCAAACAAATGGAAATGTTCAAAGCCCTTTTCATGTCAGGTCAAAAAGATTTTTGAATAAATCTCAGTTGAAAGCACAAACACAGAGCTTTAACAGGACATTCAGCTCCAGAGGTGGGCAGCAGCAGCAGCCCACACAGTGTGGTAGACTCCTCAAACCCTTTTCTTCATGCTGCAGACAGAAATCATTTAAAAAAGTGAACAGACAGAATGTTTATTCGCTAAACTTGAGATATCAAAGAACTGCAAGCATGACACCCGAAAAATTGGTGGTGGGCGAGTGTTCTCTTGTTGGTTTTTATTTTTTTCCTTCCCTACAGCTTAACGTGTCGTCTTTGGCTGGTTTTATTATGAGTGGGTGACATGCAGACATGAGTAATATTGGATTGTAAAAGCTATTTCTAATTATTTAATCCCGCTTTCTGGGTCAATAAAGCCAATCAATTTCCGTCACGAGTGCACCCCCTCGTGAGATGATGAGCTGCTTGTGAAATAGTGTATAATCAAAGCCAATATTCTGCAATTTGAGCTCACAATGGGGCTCTGTATTACAGAGGCTAATGCACGCAGTTGATCTTTTCATAAAAACATAATGTTCCTGCTCTTTTCCACCCTGGTGTGTCTGACTACCTGCTCATTTGACTCTGTTTTCACCTCTTTCCTTTCTGTGCCCTCGTGCTATTATCCTCCTGCTCATACTTTGTTCTTGCTTTGCCTTCTTCTTCCAAACTTCATCAACACTCTTGTCTCCCAAGCTCTTCTCTCTCTTCTTCCACATCATCTTTTTTTTTTTTTTGCTTTTCCTTTCCCTCCTCCCCCCTTACTGCTGTTCCTCCTGCATCTCCTGCCTTCCTCGTCATTGACGCTCCTCTCTCCTCACCCTCTGCCTTTTCTGTGTTAGGAATTCTTAGCTGATTTAAACAAAGATTCCTAAAGTGGTCTGTAATAATCCCTTGCAAATGTTACACCACATGTACTTCAAATATATATTTCATTGTCTATGTAGTTGCGTTTACAATGTGCAGGAATTGAAAATGAAGGGGGTATTTCCCAAATCAGACAAAAGAAAATGCTGTCAATTCGATTTTCGACCCCTTGAAAATTAGATTAGGGCTGCAGCCTGGACTGTAGATATACTGGGCTGATTAGTTCAAGTCTCTAAAATGTTTTATTTATTTGGACTGGTTGTAATTTACTTGTTCAGTTAACTGTTCAATTATATTTTCTGTGAATTTTGTTTACGAGCATGGTCTAAATGGTTCCCAGCCCAGGGGTCAGACTGCAGTAACGTCAGGACTCACGAGATGATTAATGGGATAATAATGCTATGTAAAAGAAGTATTTTTCTGCTGTTTATTTTTCTGACTTTTCTCTCATTTTTGCCTTTTTCTTGTGAAATACTGAATATTGTACGTTCACCTCTTCAGGCCTGATGAAGGATCACTCTCGCTCACAGCTGAGAATATTTGAATGGTTGAATTTTAAAGCTGATTTTATCTGATTGTTAATCGACCTGGATTAACCCAATTTTTGGATCTTGGGTTTGGTGTGGATCCCGCACCCGTCACCCCCACTCCACTTCCGGATTGCTTAAATGCAACCTTGTTACAAACACTGCAGTATATATTTTAATATCAAAGCCTCCACTCACCTGTTCACCAGACTGCCCTGGATGCCTTCAGCTAACGCAGAAGACTTCAGAACTGGAAGGTCGGATCTACAGGCTTTATCAAGTACACGACAACGGCCCTTCTGTCCTCGCAGAGCCGGAGCCGCCGATCAACAAATCGGTCCACGAGGAAGACCCCTGGCCCAGGCTTGGTGCTAAAGCCAAGAAACGTATTTGTTTCACACAAATTGTGGTCTGACAAGAAACGAGGCAGGAACTCCACCAGGCTCTGTCCAGCTAGGAAACAGGTTGGAGATACTGGGGAAGCTGGAGCAACTACAGTCCACTGTGCAGCTGGAGTCTTCCACCAGCCCACCCCTCGCTTCTGGTCTCTGTGAATCATACATGCACTCCGCCACCTGGGTGGCCAGCTCCAGCTCCAAAACCACAAGCCAATGCCTCCGTCAGCCCACAACCTTGATTACAGCACTCCAGACTAACTTTTACAGTGGTGGCACTGCTGCGCTTAACTTTTTCATTTAGGTGCACCCAATAATACATTTTAAGCGTTACCTTTTTTGGGGGGGCGGGGTAATATATATAGGCTAATATTTTAAAGAATACATTAATACATTACCTTATTTCTATAAGGTTACTTCTTATTTCTCCATTTTAATTCTACTTAATTCTCCACCTTATTTTAGTGTTTACTCACAAACTACTTTAATCTGCTCACCTTGCTTTTACCTTCAGATCTCTTATTCTTTTCTCCACACACACACACACACACACACACACACACACACACACACACACACACACACACACACCTCTGGTCTCCTGCACACACACCGGCTTGCCTCTTTCTGTTTCTGCTCTGCTGACTTTCTTCATCAGCAGTATATTTTATAAGCAGCAGGTGAGCCGCGTGTGGAGGAGGCTGGTTGTTAGTGACGTCGCCTATCGAAACGATGCTCTTACAAGCTTTTACAAAACTATGCCATAAGTAGACCTACTCTCTCTGTGTCTCTCTGCAGAGCATGTACGATTGTCAGTAGACAGCACGGGGGAGATTGTCCACTAGTTAATCAATCACTTTTCAATTTTTATCAGACCGGCTGAATTTCAAGCGCACTAGTGCGCAATGAAAATGTTTAGTCGCACTTGACAGATCTTTGGTCGCACCTTGGAGCCCTGTTGATTAAAGGGGACTCGATTACAGGGAATGCCAGAGTAAGTCTCCTGGGTGCCACTGTCGAGATATAGCTAACAAAGGTTTTAGCAAATGATCCTAAAATTCATAAGGTCATCGTCCTAGGTGTTGTCTATGTGTCCAGTTCTCTTCTGTGGACGCAGGATTGGTCGTTTCAGCAGGCTGTTAGCACTGTGCACCTGGCTCTCCTCAGCCCGCGCTGCCCACAGTGTCTCTCATATATTGACAATGTCAACCTTTTCTGGGATCGCATGCAGCTGTTCAGAGAAGATGGCATACATCAAAACTGGTCAGGGGCAAAACTATTTTCTGCAAATATATTTTTTAGAGTGGCTCCCACCCACCACCACAAATACCATACGGCCACTTGGTCAGCCATGTTTGCATCTTGGGTGCATTTACACATTTTTGTGTGTAAATAAGCATGATCAGAATTCTGTTTCCTCACTCCAGACTCATTTTAGCTCAAGTCATGACTCGTTTCAGGAAGCTTCAAAGAGAGACAGACAGACTGCTGCTAATTAGCTGCTGCTTGGCCCATGCTGGGAGGTCAAATCCTCTAAGTTACGTCTCAGCTTGGTGGAGAGGAAGGGAAGACAGAGGGATGTAATGCTTCGCTCCTGCTGTTCTCTGGTCCCAGAAGGAAGATCTCTAACCTTTCTCCATCCGCACATCCCCAATCACTCCTCCCTTCACTCGGTCTGCTCATCATACTGAGTAGTAATGGGCCCCCCTAAAGAGTCAGGAGAACTTCCTTCCTGTCTCCTTCCTGTTGTCCTTCTGCAGCTGATTGCCATGACGGTCTGCTGCAGCGTATTAGAATGGGTTCAGCAAACAGCTCTGTACACTGGGGGTCAGCTGATAGAGGTTCTGAAGGCCAATAGTAATATTATATTTCTGTCAGCAGCAGGGCCTAATGGTGACATAGTCTGTTAGTCTGTCCAACACTTTGGTCTAGAGTAATTGTATGGACAACTACTGTCCAGATTGTCATGAAACTATATATAATTTATATGAAGCATATATAGTCATACTCCCTAGAGCAAGAACCCGAATCATTTTGGTTACCCCCTTTTATTCATTGCCACCGTTAAGCCAAAATCTATCCTTCATGCTTCGTTCATCCATAATATTCGTTCATACATAATATCTCAAGACAAGGGTAGGCAATCATGGTCCTCAAAGGACGACTCTTGTAATTGTAATCCTTATGCCAACTCTTGTAAATCCACTATCAATCACTAGCAAATGTTGACGGTAAATAGAAGACAGGATGTGAACAGCGATCTCTGCTGTCAAAGACCAACAGTTTGTCAAGAGACCAAGAAGAATGTCAGCATCAGTTGTTTCAGCAAATGCCCCAAAACTACATAGTTTATGTAAAAGTGAGAAAGCCCTCTTGCAGCTGTAGGAATTTCTCACGTTGAGCCCCAAAGTCTGCAAATGGAGGCGATCAGGGTGGGGGGACGGTGAACAAAACATCCAACTTGACACAGGAGCAGTTCGGTTTCCTACCGACAGTCAATGCTGGTTTCTTTTAACCATGACCATGATTGTTACCTAACCAAGCCTTAAACATAGCAGAGGCAGATCGGGAAACAGTGCTTTGTAGCACTAACGTGTCGTTCTGGAGGGAAATGACCAATTGCTTTTTGTGTTTGTTTCTTTAATTTGGAGGACTTCCTGACGTCAAGCTACTTTTGCCTTTGATTCTGAGAAACAGCGTCATTACTGACACACCCAGAAGAGGCCGTCAGGAAAATGTAAAAACAGATTGTTTCAAGTATTGAACAACCAACCGATGTTGTCTTATTTTTTTGGTGAGGACAGTCTGGTAGCAGATTTTTTTGGGTACTGTTTTATCTTTAACAAGCATTAATTATTAAATGTATCGATTATTTGCCTCAAACCGTTTTGGGAGTATATTCTCAAGTGCAGCAGACCTGAAGCACTTGCCTGCCAAAACATTTATTGAGACAGCAAACATTTTATTGAATTTCATTAATGCAAAGTGTGGCTTTAATTAAATGCTCTTCCTCAGGCAGCAGTACGGCATTTATAGCCACGCCTGTGAACTCCTCCACAAACTCCTGCATTTACCTGTAATGTGTATTTGATGGAGATTAACGAATTCTAAACTTTTTTCCACTTTTCATTAATTAATACAATAATAAACTAACCCATGTAGAGGGCTGCGAGGGAGGACTTGGACCTCAGTACCTCTCTACGGCCCTTCTTTGGCTGACCAAACAAAACTAATTATAGATATGATCACACCCTAAAACTGTTCATTACAACCCCAGAAATGAATGATCAGTGATAAAACTCCTTCATAGACATTTTCTCAGTATTTTTTCTGACAAACAATATTAGTCTCAAGTCCAGTCAAATGCTGTATAGACAACCACTGTAGTACTGATTAAATGTACTGTAGGGAAATTAGCTCAGTTTGGGGAATTGAACAAAGTGCATTATGCATCATCATTGCCAGATTCATTTATAACTTGTATGTGTCTGTGCATGAAATTGACCACATACTGTATATTGCTCAATAAGTGTATCAGTCAACAACACTGGACTCTAAACTCCTATTCAACATCAAGGGAAATGCAGCTTTTTGAGGGAGTGAAAGACAGACACAGTCAGAAGCATGGCTTTATTTTTCTGTAACACCCTTCTTATGAGGCACCCCACGGCCTTCATCACATTGCATAATTTCCAAATTGCACTCAGGATCTGATCGCCATTTTCTGCCTTGTTGCAGAGTCCACATCTACAGTACAATGCCTGCAATACAGCTAGCTAATGTAATCACATTTTCCAAGGCTGTGCATTAACTAAATGAGGCGCCAGACTAGGTGAGAGAGCCTGTATGCCGGAGCACTACAACCTTCTTTAACAATCTCACACAGTGTCACTGCAGGAGACTCAGTGCTAGGAAAGAGAGGGAATAAGTGCAGCATGTTGTGAAATATTAATACTCTACCTCTCATGGGGGATACATTTAGAGTCAATGAATTTGCCCTATTCCTGTTCATGTCACTGACAATTTACCATTGTAATTTCTCCTAATCATAGGAGTGGGACTTATGCTCTCCAGCCAGTAGGAGGGGAGTGGAAAGAGAAGCCAGCTTCTAGGATTTGTTGCTTTCATGCCCTTTCAGCTGGATGAAATGGAATAAAGTGAACATATAGGCACACTCCGGTAAAAGCATCCAGTACCCTCACAGTCATGGCACTTGCAGACACCAATACAAAGTACAGTGCTGGAATCAAATGCATACAGTACGTACATGTACACAAGTTAAAATCACAGTTACTGTACACCGTACATCTGTATGATGCCCAATCAAACCAAGTGTACTATACATGTAAAGAGGTATTATTTGTCAAACATGTCTACATTTTAATGTAGGTCTGTGTAGGGGTAGGCGATATGTGGGTGACATTTTCAGGTTGGAAAATCTGGAAAAATCACATCCCTATCTGCTCATTTCTTACGTACCTGCTGCATTTGTTTCTACAGTGGTGTCTGAGGTGGCTGTTATGCTTTGTTGTGTGTTTAGCACACCATTCACTTTAAGTACGACGGGTTCGTGCATGAACGACAAATTCAGTTCATTTTGCCATAGACACCGGTTTTACAATCGGCCTATCTCACAATGTTAACGAAATTGAAAAATAATTTGTGTATCCTACTCGTGATTTGGATCCGCTCCAAAATCGAATGGGTTCTTCCTTCCTTGTTTTTCCATAATCCTGCTGGGAGACAAGCAAGCAAACGGCACCAAAAAGCTGCTTGGCTCTCGTGAACATGCATCTGTGCTGCTGCCACATCCATTGTTTTCTATGTAAGCCCGCACACTGAAGAGTATTATCACAAGTTGACGTAACACATCAGGATACTTCTGTTTTCCAGCACTGACACGCGTCACGCCCCACTCTCCAGAAGAGCACTACCCAGCTGCTGTACCTCCACTACTTCTTCTGTCTGTATAGTGCTTTAGTGCGTTGAGCTGAATGCTAACATCAGCATGCTAACATGCTCACAATGAACATTTATGTTTTGAGCAACATATCACTAAGCTTGTCCAATCATGTTTCTATCACCTCAGAAATATTGCAACAATCCGATCTATTTTAAATCTTAGTGATGCAGAAACTGTTGTGCATGCTTTTATCTCCTCACGCCTCGATTATTGTATCAGTCTGTTCACTCGTCTTAATCTAAAACCTCTGACAGACTGCAGACTGTACAGAACTCAGCTGCTAGGCTGTAAACCAGGACCCAGAGGTGCGACCACGTCACACCTGGTTCAGCCTCTTTACATCGGCTCCCTGTTGGTTTCAGGACTGATGTTAAGATCTTGTTGATTACTTTTAAGGCTCTTCATGGCTCCAGATTATATTTTAGACCTTGTAATCCCTTATGAACCTTCACGTAGTCTGAGATCTTCGGGCAGGGGTCTCCTGTCTGTTCCTGAGTCCAGGATGGAAACTAAGGGGGACAGAGCTTTGGCCTTCAGGGCCCCGAGGCTCTGGAACAACCTGCCTGAAGACATCAGGCTGTCTGAGTCAGAGTCTTCGTTTAAGTCTCGTCTCAAAACACATTTTTAATCGGAAAGCAGATCCTGATTTTACCTGAACTGGCTGTTTATTTTACTGTTTATTTTATTGCTTTTCTGTATTTCATGTGTTTTATTTCTTTATATTTTGTCATTCACTGTGTTATTTTATTTTTCTTGTTGTGAAGCACTTTGTACTTTGTTTTGATAAGTGCTCTATAAATAAAGTTTTATTATTATTTTATTATTATTATTAATGAACATCTTAACATGCTGATGTTTAGCAGGTGCAATGAACCATTTTAGCCAGTGAGCTTTAGCTCGCTTGTCAGTGGTTGGCAGAGGGGCTGATGTACGGTACAGTTTTAATTTACTTACTAAAGCAGTACACCTATGCAGGTAGATACTGGTATGTCCGTCAGACAACCTTCCCCAAGTGAAACACATAATATGCTGCATTTATGTACATGTTGTCCACTGGCACAAGCGCCATCTATGTTTTCTATTCCTCCCAAAGAGCACAGGTGGACTGTTGGCGGGTGGCAGGCTTTCACTCGTAAAAACTCAACACATCATCAGGCAGAACAGAGACATTTCTGTGGTGTGTTATTTCCAACAAAGCTGCTTGATTACCCCTCCTGCATGTTTCATTTCGTGTAATGGAACAATTAGTTGCGCCGTACGCCGCTTGTTTATCCGCATACTCAATCCAAAATGGCATAGACTGGAGTAATAGTGCACACTCACCTGCAGCCACTTAGAGGGAAGCCACAGGGACACATGGCTGGGAGAGGGGAGAGAGGGGGCACTCATTATTAGATAAATCCTGTGTTTTCCTCTGGATTTCACTACCGTAGGACTCAGGCTAAAATACTTGCAATCATGTCTTCAACTCTGCTGCATGGTAATATATGCAAATACGCCATACGTGCACATGCGTTATATCACAGCAGTTCCCAAAGAAGAGCGAGCCAAAGGCCAACAGTATCACTTCTGAACAGGGTCACAAAGCAGCAAACCAGGGACTGCTTGTTCACACTGCAGACGTTTCAGGTCTGTCCAAGAAACCTGAACTCCTTCACTCCAGGACAATCTCCTAATTAATTATGTACACTCATGAGTCTTAGCAATATTCTAAATAATCACCCTATACTTATTTGGAGTTGTGTTTGTGTCCATTTGATGAATTTAAGTCCAATATTCCCTCTCTTTTAGCTCTGTTTTTGGTCTCTACCAACTACTGAGAAAAATACTTGGCTTAGCTGCCAAATGCTCCACTCTGCATCACCATTTATCAGAGCTTACATGTGCCCTAAAACGCAAAGATAACAAGATAAAAGAGGCTAAAAAGCCCAGCAGAGTTGCAGACTTTTGTTTTAATTCTCTGTGGGTTCGTCACGACAAACAACCTTTTTCACATTACATGAATTCATTTGATCCATTGCTAATATGAAAAAGATGAATTAGTGCAGCTTTAAGCACTGATGTCTAACCAGAAGCTAAAAGGTCTGAGTACTGAACCTAAACAATTAGTGAAAATATTAGTGTCATTACTGTGCTGAATGTCCATCTGTTGTATTGAGATTCTAAGGTTGAGTTAATTTACCTGTATTTTTATACTAAGACAGATGTTGTTAAAACAAGTGGAGTTGATTGGCTTTGTAAATGGGCATTTCACAGTAATATTTGCTATAATGAAAAAATCAGTAGGACAATAGGAAAAAAAAACATCCACTTTCTAGTTTCTTTCTGAACTTTCAACCGAATCTCGCAGTCTTCCTCAGCGAATGAAGTTTGCTCAGCTGTTTTGGAGATTAAATTATCTAAACACACTTACTTGGACACACCACTGAGGAAGACTGTGATTTGAGATTGAGAAGCTCAGAAAAAGCTAGCAAGTGGCACTTGAGTTATTTCAGTCGAACTACTGTTTCCAAGGTCAAGAACGAACTCTCATTAATAATGTTTCACAATGTATTTTTTCATATTGTATTAATAAATGTGCTTATTTCACAATTTCTTATTTAATGTCAGTTGTTCCATAGTAGGTAAAAGGAGTGTCGCTCAACAATGCAGACAGAATGATTAAGCTTGCTGTTGCTGTGAAGCTGCTGCTGGTTTATTCTGCTGCTCTGCCTAACACTGATCAGTTGAAGGCATGCCACTGGTTGTCAAAATGGAGCTCAATAAATGAACTCAGCATGAGAAATGCCCATTAACTCCCAAATTCAAATGAACTTTAGACTCCTGCAGGTCAGAAACAAAGGAGTTTTCATGAATGTGGGTGTCATTGGCTTTATTCACTGTTGACAGAATCAGTCGCCTCTAGACTCCCAGTCTAGCAGGCTATGAAAAATGGTGTTAAGTGGCTCCTCCTGCTCAGCTGGTACACCAGTTGATAGTCACATCCCTTTACCCAGTGATGATGGCGGTCTTGTCCACAATAGACTTATATGATTTATACATTCATAAAGTCATATGCATTCCCATTTGATAAATTCACAGACTAAACAAACATTTGACCCCTTCTTATTTCGTTAGACATGTGCACGGTTTTTGCATGCTGCTCAGTACATTCCTGGTTGATCACAAAACTAAATCAAACAGCTTAAGTTTAAAAAAAAAAGAAGATCAGCCACACTTCTTAAAATGGAAAGTGTTTTCCCACAAATGCAGCAACAGAGTTCACTTCATGGATGTACAACGAACTGGATACAGTGATCCAATATGACCCCATTCATTCCCCACACAGAGGGTTTCTGAGGCTACCGCATTCATTACCCACAATATGAATCATAGACTTCTTCTCTGCCTCCACCTGATAAACTACCGGCAAACATAAATAACTAATCATTTATGTTTTTATGACTTGGTTGCTTTTATATATACATTGCAAAAACATGTGAAAAACTGCTTCAGAAAGGGTGGCGGCAAAACACTCTCCCCCTACTGCAGAGACCCAGGTTCCATTCGCTGCAGTGGTTCCTACATGGACACACTTGGTCTTGTGTTCTTTGCACACTTCATGTCCTTGTTGCTGCACTAAACACGAATTACATGTGAGGCTGATGGTAATGTGACTGTTTTTGTGCAGGTACAGTACTTGGTGATAAATCAAAGTATTAAGCAAACTGAAATTTTGACCTGATTGAAAGTAAAGTAAAATAAGTAAATAATAAAATAAATACATGAATAAGCAATATGCAAACAGTTTATCTAACTGCCGCTTTATTTTCCCATATAGCATAGACTGTACGAGTGGGACACCATCTTTCATCCATCAACTTTTTTCTTCTTTCAACTGGAGATTTGCTGTGACCTCATCAATAACATAGACCATTTCAACTCTTTCTCTCACTATTCTTTGCATCCATTTTCTTTTAAATTAAAGGTAAATACTGATAAATATTCAGATTTTGTTCTAACACAAACCCAAAACACTGAGTCCTACACATGATGAATGAAAGCAGTGGACAGCAGAGCATGCCAGTCATCTTGGCCATGGATTACATTGTTTATGGTAATTGTAGCAATCCCTCAAAATTAATGTGGCAATGATTTATTGATGTAAAATACTACACATGGCACCTTCAAAAGCTACCATAACACAGACAGTCTGTCCATTCTTACAGCAGTGCTACACACACACACACACACACGAATACATGATAACTACTTACACATCAGATATTCAGAAACATAGCAGGATGTTTTGATCATGACAAAACAGCGGAAGTCATGCTGGAAGTCTTGTTTGTTCCCATGAATGTAAGGCTGTGTCAATGAAATTTGAATGATATCAAATCTGATTTCCCATCATCCACATTCACAAACAGAGTCACATTCCCCATCACTTCATCGTATAAGCATTTCTCCCTTCCCCTCGGTACCACCTGCATCCATGTGAGCACCATGTCATCCCAGTCCTGGTTCCTCTCTTTTCTTCATGTCTAGACGCACGATTTATTAAAACACACACAATCTATTAATTCCGTAGGAGACGTGAAAGATGTGGCCCTCCATTGAGTCAGTCTAGTCCCAATTAGCCAGCTCAATCAAATAATGAAGCCAGGAATTACAGAGAGAATGCTCCATCTGTGATTCTCCACTCCTCCATTCTGTGTATACAGCTGTGCAACTTTACAGGCAGCTAATTTTGGGCTTATCCCAATTATTATGGATTTTGTCTTTTCACAACAGCCACTCAGAGTGCGCACATTTTATACACCATTGGGAATATGACCAATTAGGCAAAAAGGTTAAGTCAACCCGAGTTTAACAAAGAAGTGCATAGTTACATTCTGACAAGTGTTGGAATACCTTTTCTTGCAGAGTTTATTACCGCCCCCCTACAGTGTGGCGGTTTGAAACCTACTGTAGCACAGCCCAGTGTTTCGCTAGTGCGCCCAATAGAGAATGGTGCATAGAGAAGCCAGGTGTGTGCTGCAGAAAAAAGATAAAATGACATCAGTTTAATCAGCTCCTGCCATTTAAAAAGCCCTACCAGGAGGCAAAACCGTAAAAAAGCTGTGGGGTGGTTGAGTCACTTGTGTGGAGCTGGAAACTTTTATTTGACACAAGTTAATTAGACATGTTCATCTCTTTCATCAAGGCCACCTTTCTCTGCTAAGGTTCCATAACTCGATCCGGCATAATGGCAACACACAGGCATTTTGGCACCGGTGTCAATCAATGACACTGCTCTGTGTTAACTTACTTCTTTTGTTGCACATTTTTATTCAGTGGCCTTCATTGTTGTAAAGAAGCGGAGAAAGGTTTCCCAAACTAATTGGATCAACGATTAAGTGGGAGGCATCCCGTCCCACTGAGCAGAAACAATGGCAAAAGAAAGGGTCAACGCAGGCGCCGGCTGAAAACTGACACTTGAATTAGATAATGAAGAATAGAGGGCAGAAGAAAGGGAGAGAGGCCTATCGGTGTGAGGTCTTCAAGGAGGTCCAGACTTTACCTCGCCTGGTGTGGTCAGAGAGACAGTTTTGATTGACTCATGTTGCTTGGCAATATCAGTTTGCATAGAGAAGCTGAATTGTGACATTCTTCGCTTGGTATTATCCCGTTAAAGGCAGTGAAAAACATTTTTTTACTTACGTGACTTGATTTTCAAACAGGGACCAAGACCCAGCACTATTAGCAAGGACACGTGAAACCTTTGGTAGTAAATACGAATGGGTGTCCTTGTGACACTGAAATACAAAGAATTAGAGCGGTGTTTTTTGTCACTGATTAAAAAGACAATCAATAGGCCTTTCTTATTCTCTCATTCCACCTGCACTCCATCTGTGTAAGTCGCATTTTTGTTTCTTTACTTGACACGAAACTGCCTGAAATGTTGCAGAGGAGTTCAATCTGATTGGTCTGTAGTTTCAAAATTTGACTAACATGAACAGCGGCTCTGGACCTTGATATCCACCTTGATTGTCCTGCATTCGGATCAGTGGTGATTGTTACCATGGCAACACACCTCTGTGAGGAATACTTATAGTGTGAAATACTCAGCCACTGTAGGTTTGAAAGGTAAGTAGCTTTCTCCCTCTTGGGCTAGCCTGATCGACTGAATCGCTATTTGGCTTCCCCTGATTCAGTCATTGGGACATTATGTTCATGTTAGCCAATATCTGTCTGAGGGGGAGGGGGATTATTTTGTTTTGTTTTCCCCTAATCAGTCAATACAATAGCGAGTTACGTATCCCTTCCGCCAACGTTATTTTCAATCGACGTGGAATCTGCCGTTGCGTACTTCAGGAGCAGCAAAACGTTTTTCATGATGGTCGAAGAGATATGTTATTTCTGTTGACTTTTAGTGGCCATTTTACTGCTATTCTGGATCTTGGATCTAGCTAGGTAGCTAGCTAGCTAAGTAGGAAGATGACGTCCCCATGTTGAATTCTGCCTACAAAGCTCTAGAAAGCACCAGACCTATTTGAAAAACTGAACAAATGTGGGTAGTGATTCAGAGGTCTGAAACCAGGATAACAGCAGCTGTAGTCCAACTGGATTCACGGCAGTTACAGTGGATTCCAACGTCGGCCCAGAGTCACAGAAAAAACTTGTTAAAACATATCGAAACATACACAGAACTTCTCAAGCCACTCTTACAGCGTAATCGAGTTTATGTTGATCCATGTGTTCTACCACTATTGCCTCCTCATAGCTCAGAGGATGAGCCAAAAGTAGGGTTTTAAGCTCGGATAACTTAAATGTTAAATTATATTTTGTGCAAGTTTTATTTAAATGGTGAGGTTCTTTCAAGGAAAATCCACGACTCTGAGTGTATGAACTCAACACAACTGTCTGAGGACTGTAATTCTATTTTCCCTGTACTTTAACCAGATATAGTTCCCCCCCCCAATCCTTCAGTTAATTCATTACTTTCTGGAAATAGTTTCAACTGGTCTAAAAGTGAATTAATGCCTGTTAGACTGGACAAACCAGACAGTCTGGATATCGTTCCCTTTAAGATCACAAAAGGTAAATTTACCTATTTAGGAAATCTGGCATGAGTTTGGGCAGTAGTTGAAACTTGACTGGACTTAAGTTTTACACCTTGATGCGCAACCCGTTCTCTTCAATCTGCGACACGACTTTACTCTTTCAAATTTCGTGCAATGCATACGCCAAAGTCCAATTTTGCGTGCAGGTGATACGCCAATACCAGGTTGGACTTTTGTTGTGCAGAGACAGCATATCATTTTACGTGCTGATGTCAAAGAGAAAAAAATGTCAGGTTACGTAGTATAAAGAGCGACAAAGGGTTAGGGTTAGGGTTTGGGGATGATGGATGGGAAAATATATATATGAAATAAATATATAAAATTACTGATTATTTTTACTATTAATTAATCTGCAGATTTTCTTCCTGACTACACATTTAATGGATAAAATGTCAGAAAATAGGGAGAAATCCCCATCACAATATCCTAGAGCTTAAGATGACGTCATCAAATGTCTTGTTTTATCTGAGCAATAGTCCAAATCTAAAGATATGCAGTTTAATATTACATAAGACAAAGACAAGCAGCAAAGCCTGAAGCTGGAATTAGAAAAATGTTTGTCATTTTTGCTTAAAAAACAGCGCCGTCCCTCAGTTCAGTGTAGCCATAATTTATTTGTTTTCTTTGAGAGTGTACTGTAATATAATGATGGATGTTTCTGCATGTGGTACCAGACATCCATACCATGTTTTTATGTATACAATATCCTGCTTAAGTGCCATGTACCACCGTACCATATTGTTGCACCATGGTACACTTTTTGCACCATGGCCAGTACCACGATGTACATGACATGGGAAGTATCATGGTAAAACTGAAAATGCCATCCATTACCATCACAATACCATTGAAAGGGATGAGTCACATGACTTTTCTCTTTTCAGTAAAGACTGCACCTATGAGGATGATGAACCTGACGGCCACTACAGTGCAGCCACACGTGGATTAACTACCATTTGGAGCATGTGTCTGCACACTGCTGTTTTCTTTACATTCTCAGTAGCTTCATGGAAGCCTTTGCGCCTCTAGGTGGTCTCAGTGAAGCAAAGACAGCTGTGGCAGTGAGGCGATATCTGGGCCATGAGGTAAACCAGTAAGCACAGCCTCCACTGTCTCTTTCACACACAAACCCTGACCGAGTCAAAACATTAAAGCACACAATGGCATGAATGAGGCTCGCATCACAGCAGAGGTGGAAAGCTGTTTTTCCAATGCGCAACCTTCTGAAAAAAAGTTTGAAAAGCTCAGGCTCTGCCTCCCAGTGGGGAAGAGACGAGACGGGATGGTAATAACTAGAAGCAGGTGCAGGGATGAGGAGGATGTGCAGAGGTTTTACTGGAGAAGTTTCAGCTCTATCCACTTTCTAATCCCTATAGGCCCAACTGGAATACCTCCGCCATGACGTAATGGGGGGGTCTGTGTGTGTGTCTGTGTGTGTGTGTGATGCAGTTGGAGGAGGCTCACATGCAAACATATGGAGGGGATTGTATAGCTCTGCAAGGGGACTTACACCAGTCAGACAATAAAAAGGGTTCTTGTATAGGCTGGTGGAGTGTGTGTGTGAGGGTCCTCCAGCAGTGCATGAGCATCTAAGAGTGTACTTGAAATTAAGTGTGTGTGAGCACATGCAAACACACACACAAACACATAGAGCATTTGTAGACCCATACCACAAGAGGTTTTCTACATGTGTTGAAATGACATGCAGGTGATACATGTGTGTATGTGTGTGTGTGTGTGTGTGTGTGTGTGTGTGTGTGTGTGTGTGTGCAGTTCTTGAGCAGTAAAGCAGAGAAGGAGGAAGAATTCAATGGGTGGGGGAGGGGATTGACAAACCGTCTGAACATTAATCTGTGGCTCTAGAGGGTCGATAGAGTTAGACGTGTAGCTGTTAACACATATGGCTCCATAGTTTATGCTCATTGGGACAGACGTCTGTTTTGGTACTGAAACGTTGTCAGGAGGAGTTTCAGTGAATGTGTGCTATAGCAGCATGCATTCTGTAAGTCTGGAATTGTAGTTCTCTAAAGATACACGTAAACATATCTGCAGGTTTACGCAGAGAAGGGTGATATGGGTAATTATCAGTCGCAGGGGCTTGCACAGAAGCAGATGCGCACACCTCCCAAATCTCAACAAAGTCATGTGGAAGCAAACTAACTGGTTGATCCAACTCCTGTCAGGAGGTGAGTCTGAAATGGAAAAGAGAAAGAAAAGTGAATGTTATACTCAAAATACTAGTAGGACTCACCGGTCTACAGACGAACACACATGGGCAGTAGCCTGTGGGGGGAAACTGAAGCTCCCGAAGGAAACCGCCACAGAACAGGCACAAGAGTCCCCAGCCACAAGCATGGTTACGTTATTGTAAACATAAATGTCTTCTTAAATTAAGAGGACATTGTCAGAGAAATGAGTACTTTACTCTAGAAGCTTTCGTTTGTGATAATTCGATTAACTGATTTAACAGAAAATTAGTCGGCCACAATTTTGATAATTGATTAATCCTTTAAGTCATTCATTAAGCAAAAATGCTAAACATGTTCTGCTTTCACTGTCTTTGCTGCTTTTTCCTGTTTTATTTCATTTTGAATTTAGTAAAGTATTTTGGGGTTTCTGACTATTTCAAGACGCCACTGCCGGTCAATTCTTCATTATTTTGTGACGTCCTATAGAATAATCAATGAATTTGAAAAAAATGTTGTCAGATTCATCGATAATGAAAATAATCATTTGTTGCAATCCTACTATGGACATTCACCTCATTCACCTGCTCTATGGGATGCGTTGGTACGGCACCCCCTGAAGGTCACGGCGAGAATTTCTTTGAGGACTGCTTTCCCCTCAAAAAATTTCCCTCGCAATACTTTTCTTCTTCCGTTCTTTCAGAGCCGTATGTCTCTTTCCGCTCAGCTGCTCCAGCGCAACGCAGCAGTGTATCAGCTCAGTGAACTGGGCATTAAGTCTGCTGATATAGTACTTCTGCTCAATAGGCCTGCATGGATATGTAATTAGTGAAAGTAAACTTCTTAGATCAAGAGGTCTCTCCAGAAGGAAGCAGTACGGTGATCTGCAGGATGCTGTCGGATTCATTCGTGAACACTTACTGTGCTCTGTGCTGGACTGGACCCCAGAGGGGTTCACTGAGGAAGAGGAGACGTCTCCAGAGGTGGAATTACAGATGTGCAGCTGAATCTACCTCATAAAGCTAACGTGCTGTATTTGTATGAGTCAGAAAAAGCAACAAACAAGAAGGCGACTGAGATGCTGCAGAGTCTGTGGTTCTGTCGCAGACAGCAGTGACACATCAGGAATGCAGACCAACGCAAGCTGGAAAGCTTTTTGCACAGGGTTCTCTGTTCTTTGCACAAAACAAATTAAAGTAACCTTCAGTGCTGAAGCAGGTTTTGGTAGAAGATCTGTTGCCATACGTGTGGACAATAATTGATGTTCCTTACACATACAGCTCCGACCCAGAAGTTTGATAATGTTCTATCTGATAACTTCTTTGCAATGGACGTCATATAAGGTGAGGTGTCCATAAACAATGCTAAATACATTAACTCCTCAATATCTTACATACGACATACGGCTCAGCAGGACTGGAAGAAGAAAATTATTGTGAGAGAACGCAAAACATATTGCGAGGGAATGCAAAAGTAGTCCTCAAACAAATTCTTGCCATGACCTTTAGGGGCTCCGTAGGTGGGAAATTATAGCCTACGAGTAAAGAGCTTAAAAAAGAAGGCAAGTATTGTTAAAAAGCATACACACTGTGGCCTCCCTGAATTAATGCACCTACAGTAACTCGCAAACATTTTCTTTATTGACCCATTCCTGTTGTGAGTCCTTTTCATTCACGTTGTAGGAATTAACTCTGCTGTTATTTCTCTGCTGCAAAAGTTCTCAAACACATTACAGTACAGTCTTGTATCTTAAATTACTTACATTAATTACCTCCACAATACTGAACTCTCAGGAGAGCTTGACGTTTGATGAGGTGGCTGCAGTCTGGGTCTTATTTCAGACACACAGAGCAGTAAACACTGCACAGTGTGGCAGTGAAGGCTGTTTGACTGGCCAACTTTGTATGTATATACTGTCTTGTGTATTTGTGCGACGTGGCGGTGCAGACAAAGAGAAAGCCAGTATGATGAGTGACATTTGCCCCCCTGTCACCCTTGTCTCATTAGTCTTAAGCCCCTTCCTCCTCTATCCTATATATATAATATGCAGGCGCTCAGCTATTTGACTGTCTCTGTTTCTTTCTCCCTACCTTGATTCAGTCAGAGCACTGTTTTGTTTATCTCTGTCTGTGGAGCTGGCCTCCCGATCTCCTCCAGGCCTGCATGTCCAGTAGATCAGTGAAGAAGAGAGGAGAGCTCCTTCATGGCCCTCCAGGGGTTGTTTCAGATGGAGAGGCCGTTCCTGACGTCTTGTGTATTCAGTGAAAAGAGCAGGGCCAGCGGGGGGTTGACTGTATCTCCTGGGCCTCCTCCTTAATAAAAACCCTTCTCTTTCTTCCTCCCCCTCTTCCCCTCGTTTTCATGATCCTTGGAATGCACTCAGAGGCTGCAGGAACTCCAGGTGGCTGACGGGGGGCGCTCCTAATACCTCCTTTCTCTTTCTTTCTCAACTGCGCCTTTCTTCCAAAGTCCTTTTTTTCCTTTTTCTCCCCCAGACAGGTCTAAGGGGTAAGTTTCTTCAGAAAGCAGCTTGGGTTGCGCTGTATTTATTCACACTCAGGCCTCGTCCCTCTTGTATGTTTGGAAAGACCATGCAGCTTGAAACCCTCCGTCCACCCCCCACATCGCTCTGGTTTCTTAAAAGGCTCTCCAGCAGTGCCACAGCTCTTTGAAAAGATGGTGCCTCTGAGAGAGAGAGATGTGGCTGCATCGAAAAGCTCACTGTTTGGTGTATAGCCGGCAGCCCCGAAGAACACTGGGGGAGAAGCAAATTAATGGTATCAGACAGCCTTGTGACAGGAAACCCCACTATGTGACAGCCGCACAAAGCCCCCGAGACTGGATTTCAAAAGCAACAAAAAAAAATGTTACATATATAAAAAAACATGTTTACCAGTCCTGTATACCCCTCCTTCAAAAAGTAGGCCTCTCTCCAGTACTTTTGGTAACCCACGTAATCCACGATTCTAAAACCAGCACACTTAAAACACCTTCTATTTTCTTTGCTTTTCACAAGAGCTGGGCTAAGATGAGATTTTAACATTTTATTGATTTATTGTTCAACAAAAGGAGTGACACCTCCTTGCTAGTGTACCATGTAAGTACTATAGCAGGTTGATTAAAATAAAATGTACACTTAAGTGTTTTAGTTTTTAGCACAATGCCACGGCAAAATTGGAAACAGTATAAATAAAAAATGGAAATGGTGTCGGTCCACCACTTATTTGTTGGATGGATTGTCATGAAATTTGGTACAAAAATGTGGTAATTTTTTTACTTATTCAGTAAAAAATAAGTATCCACTTGATGGATTGGCACAAAATTAGGTACAGACGTTCATGCTCCCAGACAATCGCCACCAGAAAGTTGACATTTTTGGTTCAGTGTGAAATGTTTCAACAACTATTCGATGGATCGAAATTCGATTTTTGCTACTAAGACACTTGGAGAAAATTGGTGAATGCCACAAATTCTCTTAAATCACTTGTATGTTCCACTTAGGAACAAATCTGTAAGTGTTTCTTGCATGAGGCTCAAAGTCCACTTACTAGCTTTCAATTGCATCTCTTCCTAAGCAGATCAAGTTTGCTCAGTCAAAACAGCCCAGTATCACTAGGAATTACATTCATATTGGACGGTTCTGCACCTCACGATTTACGTCCAGTGCCGACATTCAGGACACGTTCAAAGAAAGGGTGTGGAGGTTGTGGTGGATCAGTGTGGAGTGCGTCCAGCTTTAATGCAGGAGACCGGAGTTTGTATCCTGTCACAGATGTCGCCAGAGAACATAATCAGGGCGTTTGCAGAATTGTCCAGTATAATTGTTCTTGTCTGGTGATCAGCTTGGGCAAACAAGATGCAATGTGTGGGTGTGGCAGCTTTGAAGTTGTTGGAAGGCACCTTTTATGGTACTGAGTAATGGAAAGTAATGTAACAAGTAATGTTCTTACTTTTGCTGTTGAGGAATTAGCAAAGTAATTTAATTGCTTTCTCAATAAGTAATATGTAATGGGTAATTGATTACATTCTTGCCTAACGCTGCTCAATGTTTAGATAATGTTCCTTTAAGCCCTTTAGGTTAAGGACAAATCAAAGATGCAGAAAAAATCCAAGTGTCTCCCACAGTGCAGACTCTTTGGTAAAAAGAGTGAAAAATCAGGACATGAGATGACATCACCGCTGGCGATGAGTGTAACCCCACGCCTTTTCTCAGTCCATCCAGAGAATCCACCTCCCAGAGCCAAACAGTGTGCTGGATCCTGGCTGCAGGCCTCCCTCTACAATAATAATCCTGTATCCCTCACCCATTTCATTCTGAGGTGGCTTTCTCCAAAAAAACGGACTAGATGATGCTTTTGCAAATAGCCCAGACCCAGATATCATTTATTTGCATGATGGTATTGGTATTGATGCTTTTCCTCAAATGTAAAGCTAACATCTCAAGTTTGGTTTTGCAAATGGTCGGGGCAAGGAAAACAAAGTAGAAAATTCACCTCATTTTCTCCCACCCTGAGAGAACTAAACATGTGTGAAATGCATTATGTTCAAAGTTGAGCAGCCTTCCCAGTTGGTTAAGATGGATGTGGACGGTTATCTGTTTTGTTTGTTGAGAATAATGGCAAAGATGAGTTTTCACAGGAATAAAAAGTGCTGTTTCCACAGTGTCTATTTAGAAATTCAAAGCATGCTTTTCAGAGATAATTTTGAGCTCTTTAGAAATCATTTGCGACTGTCTTTTGATGCCTTTTAGGCTGCGTCTGTGTTGAGACATTTCAGTCGCCTTTTAGCATAACAAGGAGCTTGCATCTGATAGCAGGAGCAGCGTAATCCTGTCTTCTGGTCAACTCAAGATCTTTGAACCGTCTCGGAATTCATATGCATGAATGTATAGAAAGACTAAGAGATAAAGAGACTGCAATGCCCTGAAGGCTAGATTTCTATATAGCGCATTAGCTTTAATCATGTGTGTATTGATTAGTCCCAAAACATGAAACATACAGTGGATATGCCACATCTGCCAACATTCAAAGATTTGCATGAATTATGGAACTTCAGTTAAGAGATGAGAGTACGCAGGACTGCTTTAATGAGTTGGTTTATTTGATGGGAACTTTGTAATGGTTGCAGGATCAACTTCATGTGTCAATCTCTAATCCACTCTTTATAGTATGTGTCTCACCGTCGCTTTGTCTGTCCGAGTAACACTCTACTTCTGATTGAGTAACACTCAAGTCAGGTCAAATCAGGTTTATTACAGCCCGATATCACAGAGCATGCCTCAAAGGGATGTACATATATTAAAAACAGCAATGAACAACATTAGAAAACACACAAACAGTGAGATTGTCATGGTTTTGAGGTTTGTGTTCAGTCATTTCCTGTTTTATTCTGAAATAGTCTCCTTCCCTCAAGTGTCTTTTAGTTTTGCTTCCTGTCTTTGATTGCTTTGATTGTTTTCACCTGTGTCTTGATCAGTTTCACCTGTGTCTCGTTGTCTCCCTAGCCAAAGTGTATTTAGTCCGTGTCCTTCCTTTGTTCAGTTGTCAGATCGTCGTCGTATCCTGGTTTCTTGGACCTGTGAGTTCTGGAGGCTTTGTTTCCCCTTGTACCTTGCCTGTCTGTGGCTTTTGCCTGCTCGCTGTTGGACTTGTTTTTCGGTTTTGGACTGCTTATCTGCTTAGAGTTGCTTTTACCCACCAATTCAATGTAAGTCTTTTTATTAATAAATTATTGATCTGCACCAGCTCTACCTGCTAGTCTGCATTTAAGTCCTATTCCATTGTGCGTTGCAAAATAAGAATTCCTTTACGAATATGGTCCCTTTCCAAGAATTGTTGTTGCACCAGTTAACCTACACACAGTATTTAATGCAGCTTTTACTTAAGTGATTTAGCAGTGACACTGGCAAGTCAAATCTCAAATGTAGTGGAGTGAAAGGGTGTATCACAACATGGCAAATTATCTTTTTATGCAGTATTTAACCTGCTGATGAAATCTTCTGAGATTTCACACATACCTCCATTTTTCAGGGGCAACTACCTGTGCCTGAGACAAGCGGTGGTTGCAGATCCTGCAGCTTTTTAGAGGTTTGTGCTGGCAAATGGCTGCAGGGGAAATGCCTCTTCAGCCACAAACACATGGGGCTGTGGTCCCAGGTGCTCTGCATTTGGAAGAGTGTCACTAGACAAGTTAAGACTTACATCAATGAATGCCTGGCCAAATATGGAATTGGCCAGGGTCCACCATCACTGTACCTGCCATAGTCATAAACATCCACAACCCAGAAGCAGTAATATGCATCAACAGCCAAGAGCGCATTAGAGAATCTACCTTTTGTAGACGATCTCAAGCAGACTGATGAAAACAAATATACCCATTTGAGTGGTGTGCACCGGATTGAATAAGAAGGGATGTGGGTTGAGGAAATCTGAGCAGGATGGTTGACAGGTGATTAGAGGTGTGGTGTGGTTCTGCTCCCGAACTGAAGTTAACTAATTAACTTCATATCCTTTGGAAGTGTGGAGTATGAAGGCCATGGTTGTGGACAGCCAATGGGAGTGCAAGCTTCAGACTCCGGAGGCTCTGAACAACTAAAGATTGTGTGTGGATCATACCCATTGTAGAGTTCGGGAGGGAAATCTGACAAGGAGTAGTGAAGCTGTTCTGGGAGCTCGTGGTGGAACAACACCTTACTAAGACTTAGTTTTTTTTTGTTTTTGTCTTTATTTGTACAATGTGTCGCCTGAACATGTCAAGAGGCTGAAGTATGTAAAGATTTTTACAAATGGAGTAAACGGTGCAGACTTTTAGACAATCTCTTAATTTCTGCTGGAAAGGTTTGGAGGTAGGGGTTTTCAGATGCTGTTGGACAATCTTAGAAGCTCTTTGTTTGATGCATACTGACACCTTTAATCTGTCAGATATTCAAAAATGTGTCCCACTAGCTTTGAAGATATAAATGTACTGTAATGCCTCATGCATCTCTTCAAAAAATACCTCCTTTCTTAAAAATTCTGCTTCCTTCCATACACACTACCCCCTCCCTGCTCTTTCTTACACCTATTTTCTCACACCTCTTTGCTTTTCAGGCCAAGCATGGGGTCCCTTTTGACTGGCAACCCAATGAAAATGGCCCTGGAGGGCAGGAGCGTGAGACCAGGTACTGTTTCCTTCAAGCACAATATCCATCTTTTCTTCTAGCATTCCTCGGTCCCCCCGAGAGCAATGTCTCTCATCCAACAAAAATGAAGTCAGCGCACACTAAGTTAAAGGTAGAAAAGGCAGTGTAATCACATACTGTATATATATGCTTCTCTCCAGCTGAACCTGGGAGGGGGGACATTTCAACAGAGCGGGCTGGAATAACAGACAGATCTGTCCAACAACAATTCATCCTGTCTTTCCTTTCCCTCTGCCCAGAAGAGAGCTCACTAAGTATACATATAGGAACTTAGCAGAAGCAAAAGAAGTATAGGAACTGCATTGGCTGTCAGTCTAGAGAATATACAGACCCTGTCCTCTAAAGCAGTGATTCCCAACATTTCTTTTCAGACGTACCTCCGCAGCCCTATCAGATGAACTGAAGTGCCCCCTTTATTAACACTAACCATGTTTCAAATGTGTTTATATGAACCAATTTTTAAACTGGATCGTTTAATGCTATTAACTATATAAAAGTACATTTGTACTATTAGTGGCAGAAGCTAAACATTTCAACCATTTAGCCAGGGACTGGGATTATAATTCAAGCTAAATCAGGTAAATCTAGTCAGCCCAGGCCAATCGCCACACATTCACAACAGACCATGTGTACTGTAACCATTTTGTTGAAATTTTTGTTCTGTTTATGCTAGTAACATTTTATTTTTATTACTACACACAAACACTGCTTCAAAAAACATCCAAAATAGTTCAAAATCAACTCTTTAAAACGCTAACAATGTCCCTTGCTTGTGAATCTATAATTTGACATCATTTAGCTGCACTTCCCTCCAGGGCTTTTCTCCCTGACAATTTTCTTTTTCAAATAATACAGTTGTGGTTATATCTTCATTGAGTTTCCTCAAATGTGTGAAACAGTGCTAAATGTCAGCCTGTGTGTGGGCAAACAGATTACTGCACCCTTACCAACATCTACTGAAAGGTGAAGCTGGCAACCTTTGATCAAAATAGTTCAAAGTATCAAACAATCACATGCAGTCATCATACCTCTGCATATCTGAACGGACAAACTGTTCTGTAGTGATCTCCTTAAGATCACAGCATAGAGATCATAATATACTGTAGGTTGTTTGCTTGGACACTGAAGCTATTGTTAGTGTGCTGTCTACATGGATTGAAGTTATTGGTTGTTATGATTTGACTGAGCCTGTACAGTATGTCTGCTAGTTGCTTCATAATTTTTTTTTTTTTTTTTAAGCTGTGCTGTTAATGAGTAATCTAAAAGTAACTAGAATACTGTAGGCCTTGTATGCTTTTTTGTTTTGTATCTTATGCATAAGAGGTCAAGTCATGTATTTGAAACACAATAAATGGCTGCCTTTATCCAAAGCACTTTACAATTTGACACACCCTGATGGCAGCGAGCTACCATGCAGGGTGCTGGTCTGACCATCAGGAGCAAATTGGGCTTCCGTGTCTTGCCACTTCAACATGTGGACAGGAGGAGCTGAGGATCGAACCGCCAACCCTGTGATTAGTGGACAACCCGCTCTACTGTAGCCTACCGCATGAACCACAACTGCTGCATTGATACTCTTTGATGTGAACATTAACTTTTAGATCTGTGAATTATTTTTTTTTAAATCTTACTCTAATCTTTAATATTTAGTACTGACATGAACCTGTATCCGAGTATAAGCTTTATACTACTTTATACTTTTCCGTATGCTAAGAAATTACATAATCGTGTAGAAGTCATGTATCATATGTGCAGTATTTCTTTTTGATAAATTACACATACAAATGTCTAAAAGTTTACTGATTCAATATTATGTGGTTTCTTGTATAACACCAATAGAATTTATAAAGTTTTTAACTTTATAGGTAAAATGACACAATGTCCTACTTTATACTTTTTCTTTAGATGACCTGTCTGGCTTCTGAACAACATTCTCATATCTAAACAACACAACAGGTCGATTGTCATGACTCCCAAAATGACATGTGACCATTGGAAAGTGCCAGCAGCAGGCGTACCACTTAAGTACGTTACGTGACATGAGTCACCTACTTAAGTTTAAATAAGTCAACGTTAAAAAGGTTTCTCATGGAACTTGTTTCCCGGTCTCCTGGATGAAAGTCCTGTTTGACCCATCAGTCACCCCAGCTACCTCCTAATGTGGACTTTGTTGCTCTTTATACTATGTCACCTGACTTCCTCCTCGGCTCCTGTCATAATTACTACTGCCACTAGAGGTTGCGGCCAAACAATAAACCTAAATATGGGTCAAAATTAGCTGCTTGCACAAACGACCTATAGGGCCGTTTTTCTGATGAGGACAAGCTGCTTCTGAACCAGTCCGCTGCTAAAATGAGCGCTTCTGGCAGGGACTGTGAACCGACCCTCCCACTTCCTAATGTTATGTATTTCCTCTCAATGCATGCCAAGGTACTGTATGAAGGAGCAAATGCGAAAAAGTAGCAATAGTTTTATAATTAGGTGCTCTTTAAAATGTTTGCGGGCAAACGAGAGGAAATATAACGTTAGGCACTGGGAGGGGCGGTTCACAGTCCCTTCCAGAAGGGGGTCGATAAGGGGTGACAAACTGTTAATGGCCTACATAAGAATGGAAACCATTGCCATTCTATAAATATATCAAGCTAAGCTATAGAGTAAGTTAGGCCTGGCCCTGAATATAAAAATATTTAGATCATCCTGTTTGTTTGGTATTTGGACATGCAAGTTTTCAGATACGATGTAACGTTATGTGATGTGGGACGGCAATATGAAAGAATTTCAAACTCCGACTATTTATAATTACCTTTCTCTCCTCGTGCCTGATGTCCATGTGCCGAAGCACTGCAGCGCTTGATAACGTGGTGCTCATTCTTTGACTGGAGTTGCAGCTGGCTCTGGCACGCTGCTATGCTGGCTGCGGGACGGGAAGAGCGATGCTGGGTCCACGCTTGGAGTTGCAACGATCGATTGCTGCCTGATTGTTGTCGCATTTGACAAGGTTCTGATGGTCTCCGCCGTGGCCAGTATATTAAGTAACGCTGCTGCTTCATGTCTCATGAACTCTTTGAACATTGCTTTTAGTTATCTATTTTAACCATTTATACTGTTTAACTGTTGAGACATCTCTGCTCACAACACCTAGTATTCAGGTGTTAGCTGACTCAATATGTGGATGTTTATTTTTTAAACAAATTATAATTTCTATTTTTTTCCGTTAGTAGAGCTACTACACAATTCCCTCCCCCAACCCCCCTTAAACTATAGAAGTAATCTCTGGTACCCCTGGCTGGTAATCACGGGTCTAAAGTAGCCGTACTGTATATTGTATATTGATTAGGTAATCCTTCTACCGAGTGCCTTGTGTAGAGCTCTCTCTCTGGATGTTTTTCCTTCCCCCAGTGCACTGGGCCACAGAGTGGTTGGCGGGGAGTGTGCTCTATAATTTAACAGCCCTTTTGGAAGCAGAGACAAAGCATGGAAGGAAGGCTTTGCTTTTTTTCTTTCCACCATGGAAATTATATTTCCAGCCCTGGCCTAGTGATACATGATCCAACATGGTGGGAATCAAACACAGCGTTAAATATTTTACTTGTGCATGTGTTGTGCTGCACATTTACATTTGTCTGTGTGTGCATTTTGACTAACACTACTCTCTTTCATGGATTATATTAATGTAAAGAATACTGTATGGGGTCTTTACAAACAGTGAAGACCTTGCCTCCTCTTTCAACCCTCTCAGGCAGAGTTGAAGGAGGAGTCAAGGTCTTTAAGTAAGAAAACCAACACAGTTGACTGAATAAGAGCACAAAAAGGACAAACTGGATATGAACATAAAACATGCAGGCACTGATTATGCATATGTGCATGGGTGTCTTTTTTCCATTGGCCTATGTGTGAGCATTTTTACCTGGCACAGCCAGGTAGTTGCACAAGCCGTTTGTTGTGGGTTTTGGCACAAATCAAACGAGATGATGGAGGATTTGAACTTAGTTTGGATAAACTCAATGGAATATTAATATAACAATGGCCGTGGACAAAGCCATGGAATAACACTGTTGTTCAGTGTTATCTGTACACATATGACAGTATACTTCATGGTACAAATATTGGGTGTGGCATAGATGGAAGTGATGGGGTTAACTAATAATCCTCAAATCAGTTTAAAGGATATTTCTGTTTTCACACAACTTATATTCATAGTTTCATAGTCATATTTGTAGTTTTGGCAATCTAATAAATTATGCTCACCAAATGAATTGCTGAGAGTTGGGAACATGTCAACATCTCTGAAAAGAAGTCAGACAGGAAGAAACATGAGCAATCAGATACGGACCCAGTTCTTGCTTCAAATTGTATCTACAGTACTTGTTGTAGACAGTGCACACACTGTGCAATGAGGGATTATTAGTAACATTTCAGGTATTGTTTCAGTTTGACCTCCAAATAAAGTTGTTTAGATAATCTAGATGAACTGTTGGCTTTTTTTTTCCCCCAATTTGTCCGATCATCCTTCGAGCCGCTGATATTTTTTTGCCCTCTCTAACCTTTTTTTGTCACCATGTTCCTACATCTCAGCAGTTTACTTTGGCATATATAATTGTATTGTAATTTTTATCGTAACTAATAGAAAGTAATTCCAAAACTATGACAATAAGACCCAAATTGTAATCTGTTCTGTAATCTGTCATGACAGATTACTTTTTACTGTTAAAATTTGTTTCATAAAGTTGCTCACTGTCCAGAACTGGTGGTTCTCTGGTTTTCTTAGAACAAATAAAATTGTTCTCTTGCATCCAAGCTGTGTTCTACCCAACACAGGTCTTATGGCACGCAAGTACGTGAACGCAAATGACGACACCTGGCCCAGCCACACAAACGCGTGACCTCAGTGAAGGTGCGCTCTTACGCACAAGTGGAGGAAACAAACGTCACTCTACAAGGGGGCGATATAGAACTAATCAGAGCGTTTCTGTGACCACAATAGTAAACAAACATGGTGTCTGTGGAGGAACGTGTACTGCTGTACTTACTGCACAGAAGGAAGAAGAAAACGTAGAAATGGGATGAGATGTGCGACCGTTGAATCGCTTAAGGAGGATGGACGGAGAATTTACTGCTCTTGTTCTACCCAGGCATTTTGATGAGGAGAAATACTTGAAGTATTTTAGGATGACACCTAAATATAATGATCTTCTAGAGCGTCATACATCATACACCAGTGTCCCTTTACTGACTGTAGCTATGACTCTCCCTTATCTTGCAATGGGAATAAGCCATCGTGCCGTGGCTGCAAGTTACAAGCTTGGTTCAACTACTGCATCCCAAATCACCAGTGATGTTTGCCAGGCCATCTGGGATGCGTTGAAGAATGATTTTGTGGCTTTCCTGTCTGGTGGAGTGGAAGAGGATCGCACATGATATTATGAAGCTCTGGAATTTTTTCGATGTGTTTGGATGCAACAGACGGCAAGCACATCCGCATCACTGCCCCATCAAATTCAGGGAGTGATTACTTTAACTACAAGGGCTATTTTTCCTTTGTTTTAATGGCAGCACGAGATGCCCGATACGTGGACATCGGTTCTTTTGGACATGTCCGTGATAGAGGGAATTTTTTCCCAAAGTGCATTTGGTTTACAACTTTGAGAGACAACTGGATCTTCCAGCTCACGGTCTTTTACCGAGCCCATTTGTCTTTCTCTCAAGGAAAACCTGATTAGACCTTATTCAGACCTACAACATGTCTAATGGCTCATTAGACCTGTTGCTATAGGCTGTTTACAGTAGTAGTAATCATTGCACTATAGCCACTGTCTCTAACAACTCACCCCTAATTTCATAATTGTATGAACTTCTAATAGTTTTTCATTTGTCATCTTAATATATACATATGCCCTCTCTTCATCAGGTTTAAACATCAGCCAGGAGATGCAAATCTATAATTGCCAGTCACAGGCCAGATGGATAATAGAAAACACGTTTGGGATCATGGCCCCAAGATTCTGGATATTCATTGTAAAAGCCTGTGTCGCCCTGCATAACTTTAGGAGCCATACAGATACTTGGGAAACGCACCGCTTGACAGTCTTACCTCAGATAGAGGGTACTGAGCCGGTGAGTAGAGGCATATAGTCGAGTAATATTAGGTGTAATATTAATATAATAATGATAGGAATAATAATTGTAGTAGCAGTTATTGAACAGGAACATGTGAGCAGTAGACATGAAATCATAGATCCAGACTCTGCAGCTCCGGAGGCAGAAATACCTGCTGGAAGCAACAGAAGGAGAGAGACGTGAAAGCACAAAACTACGGGATAGAGAAGATGTCGAGTTAGTAACATGCATTAATGGGATAAAAATGCATACAGAGGGGAGGAGAGAGGTGCATCATGGGAAGTCTCCCGGCAGTCTAGACCTATAGCAGCATAACTAAGGGATGGTTCAGGACTCACCTGAGCCAGCTCTAACTATAAGCTTTATCACAGAGGAAAGTCTGAAGCCTGCTCTTAAATGTGGAGATGGTGACTGCCTCCCGAACCCAAACTGGGACCTGGTTCCACAGGAGAGGAGCTTGATACCTGAAGGCTCTGGCTCCCGTTCTACTTTTGGAGACTCTAGGAACCACAAGTAACCCTGTATCCTAGGAACGCAGTGTTCTAGTCGGGGAATAAGGTATTATGAGATCTTTAAGATACGATGGTGCCTGACCATTAAGAGCTTTGTAGGTGAGGAGAAGGATTTTAAATTCTGTTCTGGATTTTACAGGGAGCCAGTGCAGAGAAGCTAATATTGGAGAGGTTTGATCTCTCTTCCTGCTTCTTGTCAGTACATGTGCCGCAGTATGCTGGATCAAGTGGAGAGTCTAAAGGGACTTATTCTGGTAGCCTGATAATAAGGAATTGCAATAATCAGCCAAGAAGTAACAAATGCATGCATTAGTTGTTCTGCATCATTTTGAGACAGGATGTGCCTGATTTTTGCAATGTTACATAGGGGAAAAAAGGCAGTCCTTGAGACTCTAGTCATCTACTGTATCTTTAGATAACATGTCTCAGAGGTGTTTGTTATTTAGAAAGTCACACAACTGATTGGCGAATGCGTTCTCAAGGATCTTGGAGAGAAAGGGAAGGTTAGATATAGGTCTATAGTTGGCTGAAACCCCTGGATCAAGAGTGGGCTTTTTAAGAAGCGGTTTAATTACAGCTACTTCAAAGAACTGTGGTACATAGCCTGTTAATAAAGACAGATTGATCATATCCAGTAAAGAAGTGCTAACTAAGGGTAAAACGTCTTTAAGCAGCCTAGTTGGAATGGGGTCTAAGAGACAGGCCGATGGCTTAGATGAATTAATCGTCAAAGTTATTTAAAGAAGGTCGATAGGAGCAAAGCAGTCTAAATATATATCAGGTTTTACAGTTGTTTCTAAGGTTCCTGTGTTTGAAGATAAATCGGTACCAGTTGAGGGCAGGACGTGATTAATTTTTTCTCTAATAGTTAAAATTTTATTAATAAAGAAACTCATGAAGTTGTTACCACTGAGAGCTATAGGAATACATGGCTCCACAGAGCTGTGACGCTCTAAAGAAACCTGGGGTTGTTTTTATTTTCCTCTATTAATGATGAGTAGTACGCTGCTCTGGCATTATGGAGGGCTTTCCTATATGTTTTAAGACTATCTTGCCAGGCTAAACACGATTCTTCCAGGTTGTTGGAATGCCATTTCCTTTCAAGTTTTCGTGATGTTTGCTTTAATTTGTGGGTTTGGTGGTTATACCATGGAGCTAACCTTTTTTGTTTTATCTTTTTTTTGTGGGGCAGTAGAGTGTCATTCGCAGTGAGCCTGCAGCACTGTCAACAAGATGATCAATTTGGGAGGGACTGAAATTTGCATGCGAGTCCTCTCTTATATTGAGACATAGCACTGAATTAAATGCAGATGGAATCATTTCCTTAAATTTAGCCACAGCAATATCAGATAGACATCTAGAGTAGGAGTTTTTACCTAATGGCATGTAGTCCAGTAATAGGAGTTAAAAAGTTATTAAATAATGGTCTGATAAAGAAGGATTCTGTGGAAAGACTATTAAATGTTCATTTTCAGTGCCGTATACCAGAACAAGGTCGAGGGTGTGGTTAAAACAGTGAGTTATGTACACTCTGACAAAAGCCAATCAAATCTAATAATGAGATAAATGCAGTACTAAGGCTGTCATTATCAACGTCCACATGAACATTGAAATCACCTACAATAATTATTTTTTCTGTTTTAAGGACTAAACTTGAATTAAAACTCATACACATAAAAACTCAGAATAAGGGCCAGGAGTGTGGTACACTACAACAAATATAATTGGCTGTCGTGTTTTCCAGGTCGGGTGTGAAAGACTAAGGACAAGGCTTTCGAATGAGTTATTTAGTTTAGGTTTAGGGTTGCTTAATAGGCTTGAGTCGAAGATGGCTGCAACTCCACCTCCTCTGTGCCTCGAGGAATGTGAGTATTAATATGACTGGGCGGAGTGGATTCATTTAGGCAACGTATTCTTCATGACCCAGCCAGGTTTCAGTAAGACAAAATGAGTCAACATGATAATCTGATTCTGATGAAATCGCTCACTAGTACAGCTTTACATGACAGAGATCTGATGTTTAAGAGTCCACATTTAATTCTCCTATGTTCTTGTGCTATTTCAGTGGTGGTAATTTTGTTTAGGTTTTTATGTATAACTCCTCTTCTGTTAACTTTTGATTTTATTCATTTAAGTGGTCTCACTTCATGGCCTCAGAATGATAGGCTATTTTTGTTTCTGTTATGTCTTTTGTTCATGTTCAGTGTTAGATTATTCGTGAACTTGCTGTATAACTTAAATATTATGACAAGTCAGCGTTGTGTTCTGTTGCTTGTACATGTGATAGTGTCATTTTTACAGGCTTATACACGTATAAGCTGTCTGCCTATTTTATAGTTCAGTGCAATTTCATTTCTTAATTTTGTAAGGAAGTACAACAAGGCAATGAATTCTCAACAATTCACTTTTTTAATTTTGGCATTGCAAAAATAGTTTTTCATAAAGCTATGTAAATATAACAACAAAATTTAAGCAATTTTGTAACATTTTCAAGTCTTTGAGATACAATATCAAAATAAACTGGATAGCATTATCAAGATTAGGCGCAAAACGTCCATAAATAAATCAAGTAAAGAACTGAAACTCCACTTGGAAAACACAACAATGGCAAACAGCCATGCATCTCCACATGTCTACACGAGAGCATTCATTGAGAGCTATATGTGAAAGCACAAAAGGCCGGCTGCTTCTGCTGCCATCCAGAATGGCAACTTCAGTTGGATCCTGCTTTCTCTTTCTCTTGCCTGAAGGGTGTGGAGCAGCAGGAAGGGAGGAGGTGGAGGAAGATGAATGCTGTATCTGGGTATGTGGCTGAGAAAGAGGCAGCGGAGGCTGTTGGGGTTCTGGTTGCAGAGGAGACCGTTCTTGGGGTGGAGAGGCAGGTGGAGCTTGAACAGAGGGATTGGCTGCTGGGCTTCCCTGGCTTCCTGAAAGGCGTGTATGCCTTTAACTTATGAGTAATACACTACTTAAACCATTGTGTTGCTTCCACGGTTTTAATACAAAATAACCTATATTAACCAGAGCAAGCAACAAGTCATTTTCACCAGACGTTAAATATTTTTAAATGTAAAAATTGTCTACATCCCAATTCAGCTAAAATTTAGTTAAAGGTTTCCATGTGGAGGGCTTCTTCTTTAGAAAAATGACTGTTTTTTCACGTGGAGTGGGTGAGGGACCTCTGTGGTTCGGTGCTTTATGAACTCTGAGAGCCACCAGAGCAATTCCAGAACGGCCGGGTATCCACATCCGCTCGCAACATCCCCGCTGTGGACATGCTTTCACCGTTTCCACTTTCTCCTGACGTTTTCTTTATCCGTGGTTAGAGCAGTTGAAATTTCGTTCCAAGCTTTTTCAATTACCTGTCTGAATTAAGAGGTGACGAAGTGTCATAAATATGTTGATACATACGAACCTGTTCAGCTAGAGCTTCATCGAACTAGTCAGCCATGGCTGTTTTGAGTGGAAGTGAACCCAAACAGAAAGGGTCAGAGTAACGTTGTGTTAAATTGATCTTGTGTAGCTCGAAGCGTCTGCATTCACGTACTTGTATGGACCATGATCGTGCCCTTAGACCTTTGTGTTGGCTCTGAAGAGAACTCTCAGATCCAGACTGGATAGATTTGAAAACTCCGCCTCAGGTTTTGGTGTGGACTGGAAAAAACTTGACCTACCTGGCCAGGGTCAGGGATTGTGCGGCGCCACAGTTAAGAGGACAACTTTCTATCACCTCCAACCTACTGTGTGATCACGAATTTTAAGTTGTCAATATAGCAAATCACGCTATACAAGTTTTCTTCTCCATGTGCCACATCACCTTCAGAAAACACTCAGGTGTCGAAGTTGATGCTATTTTACAAAGGAAGCGTAGTCTTGTTAAGCATTCGGAATCAATCTCCACTGTTCGATTCACTGACACATTCATATAATATGGAGTCTTTCACACACTAAAAACACATTTTTTCAATATGCTTGTGTTGACTTGCCAAAAAGAGCATGCCACGTGGCGAAAAATGAATTAAATGTTACACATGTACATATTTACTGTCTTTAGACAATGTTATACAGTGCGATTTAATCACACACTCAATTCACACACCATCCCACTCTCTCCTGAGTCTGTATGTGAGCCAGGGAAAGTGATATTGCATATGTCAGAGGGGACAGGTGTGGCAGCCGTGTACCCAGGAAGAGGGGCTTAGGTTCAGGGAAGCCGCTTGCCATAGATACCCCAGATACCCCTAACCCTGCGAAGCTTATGGGGCTAAATCCTGCCAGCCCATATTCATTCTCACACACCACCTCTCGCATAGTAACACAATATCCCACTGCTGCAGTCACGCACCAGCTAGATTGGTGTTGGCTCAGGGAAAACAGCTGAGGAGGATGAGCTGTGTCCATAATGTATGAAGTGTGTGTGTGCATGCATATGCACAGGACGGCTGTAGTGTCATGGGAGATATTCTGGAGCTGTCAGCTGTGATCATTTTTCAGCGTGTCAATCTCTGTCATGCATGTGAAATTTGAAATAGGCTGTACATTCATCACTGACCAATCTGGAATATAGGAAAATATCAGTCGATGTACCAGGTAAACTGGCTCCACCATCATAGAATATGACGCCTACTTTGGTGATAACCAAACCATTCTGAATGGCTGAGGCTACCTGTAGCAACCTTATTATCATTTGCCACATGTACCTGTAAACCATTGGCCGTGACACATCATCATCATTAAGCCTTAAAAAGGTAATAAATGATTTAGTCCAATGCGCGCATATCAAAACAGACTTTACAAAGTGCTTCACAGGATGAAATGAAAATACTGTAACATTATCACAGTTAAATAAATCACAGAGGGGATTGATACTGATCTTCACATCTCACTCTCAGAATGAAAGAAAATGGCAACCTATCTCTTTAGTAAATATTTAGATTAAGCTAATGATGAAAATACAGTGCAGCATCTGTGCAGTGTGCAAATACAGCCAGTTGTGCTTGCTGGACCGTGCAACCAGCCTGGGGGCACCGCTACATGCAGGAGCTCTGTGGGGGATTTGGACTTCACGGCCCACATTGTAATTATGGTTCGTGTAGTGCACGCAGTTTACATTTGACTGCTGACGATGTGGACGTTGATGACTGGGGGAAAAGCAACCAAAGTATTGATTCTAAATTTTTACTTCAATATCCATCCGTCTGCAATAAACAATACAAATAATGCCAGTATTGCCATTTCACATCAAACAGGCTCAAAAGTTCGTCTCACTGAGTTCAATGGCTCCGGGGAGAAAGAAAAAGAAACTGCATGCTCCGACACACCCTGACACACACACACCTATGCTTGGAGTGAGAGTGATGCTAGTCTTTCCTCTCACGTTCTCTGTGTTGTCTTTAGTGTCACATTTAGTACTTTTGTCAAGCAGCAGATGGTCAAGGCTGACAGGACTGCACTAATACACAAGTGTTCCTCCAACAAAACCTTGCCATGAAAAAAATGAAAAGCTATTTAACTTCACTAATGTGGTATCAGGTCAGTGTGATTCAGCATGACCTGTTGTCTGTTCAATAAGGGAAAACAGGAATTCCATCACAGACCCTCTTGCAGAGAAATGAAAGCGTCATACTGGTTTGTTGACACCGGTCCTCACTGGTTCTGATAACCAGCACCAAGCAAGGTCTTGGTGTTGCACCCAGTCGTGCTAATTATTGGAATACTTATGTCCAAGCGATCAGCTGGTCTCAGGAAACTCATAAGCTGGAAGATCAATGGACTCAGTCAATAGGCTCCATTTAGAGTCCACTTTGAGTGTACCTTCCATGCTGATGGTGGAGTCTGTGCTAATGAATACAAATGGGGCTAGAGTAGACTTTAACCTGTGGTGGCTTTGATGGAGTGTGCTTTGAAATAGCCAGTGATATACTGTATATACAGTAGCACCATACCTCACTCCTTTCACACACATAACACCAGTTGAGTCTGACAGGAATACATTTGGCAGGCTGGTAGATTTTGGGTCAAATGGGTCCTATTAAATCCCTGGATGCTGTTCTTGTGACAATCTTCTGAACTGATGCTCTAAATTAGTTAATGGGGGTTTTCAGAGAGTACTCCATCCAAATTGTCTATTAAATGATGCCTTGTCTCTTTATTATTTGCCTACACCTTAACTTTATTCCAAAGCAGGTGAATATATCATCATAGTTAAAGATGAGACAAGCCTGGCATTCCCTAGCCAGGCCACAGCTAAGGCTTTTGTCATACTGAGAGACAAAACAAAGTGCAACAAGACTAAAGGTGCCAGTATACCTCAACATTCACACACACTTCACGCAGCTACAAATGCTTTTGCCTTCCAATGTGGTCGGTCAACGCGTCATGAGTTTCTAGCATAACCTGGTCTAAGAAACTACAGCCATGCCAGTGGCTGGGTGAGGCTGTTCTTAGGTACAGCAGTGCTTTGAGCTAAATGCAAATGTTCACAATGTTAACATGCTGATGTTTAGAAGGTAAAGTTTAACGTGGTGACCATGTTATTTCAGCATGTTCGCATGCTAACTGTGAGGGAGCTGGAAAGCATCCCCCTCACTAAGGTGAAAAAATACACACACGTACATTAACTTTGCAAAGTTTGTCAAAACAGCCACAGGAATTTTATTTTTGTTATGGTGTGCTTTTATTTTGGTAAACCCTACTAATCATTCTGTCATTGAGGTCCGGGGGCGTGTTTGTGCACACATGGGAATGCAGCCACAGCACTCTGGGGTTGCAGTCAAATAGTCTTTTTTGCTTAGGAAGCTTCCTAACTGAGTGAAATGACCCGGAAGTATTTAAGTGGCAGCCATGATAAGAGCTGTTCGAATTCTATAAATGCTAAGGAAAGGTGCTTCAAGGCTTCCTTTCTTATCTCCTTTAGCATAAGACACACTGGACCATCCTTTACTTAAAGGAAAGGAGATAATGCAGTCCCACAATTCCTTGCGGCGGCAACATTTAAAACAACGCGATTCGGCCGTTCGCGTAAAGCAGAGATGGAGCGTGTGAATATGGACAGAAGTGTGGACGTGATATAAAAACTTTTTTTGATCATGAAGCCTAATGTTTCTCTACAGTTCTGTGGTTTATCAGTGAAGTGTATGAACTCCACTGCAGACTGGAGTCTCTGTTAACAGTGAACAGACAGATGCTCGTCTGCTCTATGAAACGCCTGTGTCCGCACTGCGCTGCATTATTATAAACTATGATGAACTGGTCGTGGGTCACATCTCTCGCCCCGTCCAGGCGCTGTCTCTCCCTCTTCATCTCCTTGCAGTTCTCATGCATTATGTGCATCTGTGGTGTTGTCTGTGTAGTTGCTGTCCCTGCTTTGACGTATGTTGTGTTCAAGTTTGCTGTCTGCTGTAGTGTTAAACGTTCTCAAATTGTTAGCTAACTATTAGATAGAATTTATCCTGGCCATTCAAATGAATACAAAAAAAATGCGCTATTTAGTATAAAGTCATTATATAGACTGACCTCTCAGCACCGCCAACTGTGACTGACTTCCAGCTCCCTGCCTGTATTCCTTTTTTTATTTCCAATACGTTGTTAATGAGGTAATATTTTTCCCAAGGTCGTCCATGTTTGAACAGCCTGCATGAAACAACGCGGTAAGAAAGCACAGGACGGAATAAGATGCGCTTTTTGTAGTCCATCTTAGGAACATGGCAGTTTAACCATGGCAGACCCATCATTCACATCTTTGTAAGTATTTAGGAAAAGACATAGGAGGGACTTTTCGACCGCAGCCCAGCAGATGTCAATTACCTTGTTAGGCTGAACCAAGTAGTCAAGGAAGAGAGAGGGGAGTGGGTAGAGTAAGTTTGGCTTTTGCTTGCTATTTCTTTAGTTTATTATGCATTTTATTGAATCTGTATTAGGCAATAGTAATCTGTATTTTGTATATGGAATATTGTTAAGATTAAATTGAAAATACATGTTTTAAAGCTATTGTTGGTGGTTCTAAATGTTCCCTTCACCGTTTAATGGTGCTGGTAGAGACTAGGGATACATGCCAGGTGGGAAAGCAGTGTGACACCCAAGAGAGAGAGGGTCAGGTTGGGTGTCACCTCCTACTGCTGGAATCTGCTGCACCTGGGAGATTGCTTTTGTTGTCCATCAGCCTGCTAAATGTTTGGTGAGAGTTGTGGAACTTTTTGTAACTTGTGTATGGCCACCAGTAAAAATCAGACTGATGTTGATCCTTGCTCCAAAACACTTTACACCTCAATACCGCTGGTTTCCATCCTGTTTGTAATGGTTCACCACCATCTAGACCTTACACTAACATTTGCTAATTAGCTCTAAGCACAAAGTACAGCTGAGGCTGATGGGAATGTCATGGGTTTTTCAGGTATTTGGTCATAAATGAAAGTGTTGGACAAACTGAAATTTTGACTTGGTAGCGCTAAATGAAAAAGTTATTACAATTCATTCTGTGGATAACATGAATGCCTACCCAATCTCAACATTTCAGACATTTCACTATGAACCAAAAATGTCAACATCCTTGTCAGTGGATCACCATAATCATTAGGGTACATTGTCCGGGAACCATGGATATTTGTACTAAATTTCTGTCAATCCAAATTCTGTGATTTAAAGTGATTGGTTCTGCTTTACTCAGGCAGTTTGAATTACATTGTTGGTTGTAAGTAAGAGTTATCACACCATTACATACATCATGGAATGAATCACATCCTGCAAGTTTTTTCACTCCTGCAGCAGTTATCACATTGCATGTACTGTAGATTATCAATTTAACACTTGAATTCTTGTAGTTCTACATGCCATTTAATGTTTCCCATTGACATACTGTGGTGAAATTTACACTTTGGCAGTACCCTCGGTCATTCTGTTAGAAGTGGCCTTGTTTGACGTGACTCATTTCAATAGCAAAGCTGTTTCAATAGAGGCAAGAAAACTATCTAAGGCCTATGTACATACAGTAGGCTACGGAGCAACATTTGTGTCTTTACTTGACGTTTTTCATATCTACTATAGAATCAAACCAGCATTGCTCTGTAGAGGCACATGCAACAACTCTAGACGTGACGTACACCAGCTCCACCAAGACTCCTTGGCGTCATCATTTCAGCATGCTATTAATCATCATAAATCAGGATGTCACTCTTGTTGAAGTCCCCTCCCGCTCAGATCCTGCAGTATATGTTTCCAAAGTTCAACTAGCTGGCTTCCACCATGAGGCCATGAGCTCAGAGGACCACACCCGGTCATGAATGGAGCAGACAAATGCGTCACAACCACAGAGAGTCAAGCTTCATCTGTGAACACTCTTCGAAAAGGTTTATTGACCTTCGTTGACTCAGGGCAGAAAAATGTTTTCTGCCCATAAACACTAAATGAATACTCTGCCACAATGACTGCTGCTACAATACTAGCATGAGCACTACTGCCTAACTTCTGGTACTGCTACTACTGCCTAATATTAGCAATAATAATATTACCTCCTGTGTGACTACGCAAATACATAGCACACCCTAGAAACCGTTAACTGCACCAAGCAACCACCTAGAGAGCACTGATTGGTCACTTTTTTCCCCTCAACCAATGGAACCATGGTGATATCAGTGTGGTAGGTTGTAGGTAGGATGCTGGTCCCAAAAGTACTTTATTAAGATAGTCTGAGTCAAAGAACAGGAAATAACAAAAGAATAGTACAATATGCTTATATTAAGGTATCACTCATTGTGCCTCACAGTTTTTGGTTGGTCTCAAGTTCTTTTCAACTGTGAAACTTCTTCGTCCTCACAACCACCTAGTAACACCTAAGAAACCACCCAAAATACCCTGACAAGCATTCAAAGTTAAGGGTTACGCTTAGGGTTTATATAGAAAGATATGTGGTGAGGGGGTTAGTGTCAGGGTTAGCATATCTGTTGTGTATTGGTTTGTTGCTAAGCTTCAGGTGCCATTTGGCTGTGCCACCCTGTCCTGCGGTCTGTTCCAGAGAGCAGGTCTAGTGAAAACTCATTTCTAGAAACGGAGATCACCGTGACTGTGGGTCCGTTACTGTGGTAACATACGTTGTGAAACTAACCTGCTTGCTGGCAGGTTTTCTTCAACAAACACTGGATTTTTCTGTCTCCTCCTCTTCTGCCAAGCCTGGAGGCGCTGTCTGACACGTTGTTTCATTTCCTCATTCATACTGATCAATCGACATCAGAGCGCATTCGTTTGTAGAAGTTTATATCGGAAGAAGAATACAGAAATCCCGGTCGGATATTAGTTCTTTACCCATGGACCCTCTTTAACATGAACCCTTTTTCTAATCATTCGAGGCTGGTCGGAACAGATTATCTGCCCAAATGATCCTGTAGTGTAAAGGGGTTTACAGACATAATCTCAATGTTACCGACTGGAATCTCCCCGATTTCTGTAGTGTGAAAGGAACAGCGATGGAATACTGAGCAGAAACCTGCAATAGCCAATGAGAGCGAGCTGACCGGGTGACTGCAGGGAGAGAGTGACTGCTGGGTGAGCTAGGTTGACTTTTAACCAGAGAGAGTGGCACTCTCACTCATAAGAATTGGTCTCTGCTTTCATGTGCGTACTTGCTGGCGCTCCATCACTTTATCCACAGTTTTTTTCTCTTTTTTTTGTTTTTCGATGCAAAACATAGCAAGTGCAACCAGCTGACGACGGCAGTCCGCCGCCACGTTTGAAGTCGCATTTGATCACGCAAGTTTCAGTGAGATCCCAAGTCCCAGAAATCGCCACACTGACACAGCTTAGTGTGTGGTCCTACGTCTTGACTGTCTGTGCTCTCCCACGTTTTTAAAATCGGTTAAGATTTGAAAATCATCTAGTGTGCACCAGGCATTAGGGAAATATCTGGCTCTATGTGCAAGTGTACAGTGGGTTTATCAGAGCTTTTTTTCACTAAAAACAGCTACTTGGGTCGATACGAGTGTACTTTGCAGGCTGGAAAACCAAAACAATTAGCTAAAAGAGGCGAAAAGCTCTGAAGAGCTCAGGGGAACCGCAGAGTTGGTGATAACTGATCCATATTAATATTAGAAAATTGATTAGTGCTGATTTAAAGACAAAATCAATTTTGGCCACATAATTTCAGGACACTGATAAGTATGAATCAGTGACTGCAAAATAATTTCAAGGCAGATCATGTTAATGACAATCTATCACCATGCAATTAAATTTTACATACTGTTTAACACACAAGTCCTACCTTTTAACAATACATGTGGTAACGAAGGGACTCTTGTCACAGAGGTGTCACTTTATCAGGGCTGCTAACTTTTCAATTTAGTTTGCAGTGAGATTTGGTGCATTTTATGAGTAGGCCTGCTGTGACATTACCCACCGCAAGGGTCGGGTCATTGCTCCTCAACCCCACGAATTTTAACGTTCAGAAGCCAAAGTCACAATTTTAAAAGCATGTATAGATGAAAAGCCAAGTCAATAATCATAGTCTATGATGAATATGTATGGTTGATTAGCATACTTGCCAGCCTCCAGACATCATAACCCAAATTGGGAGATCAAACCTAACCAGGGTATATGGGGATCTTCCCCCGGAAAGCTGTTAATTTCAGACAGAAAAAGCTGTCTTACACTCTGCACGTTTAACCCAGAGCCCTACTGAACATCGCATGCTGTGGTATTCAATTAGGGACATAAGCTATACTTTGAAGAATAGGACTGGTAAAGCTATGGCACTATCAACAGATAATGTTCCATTTGCAACTTCAATCACAGCATATAAGGAATTTCTCAAAATATGAACTATATATACATATTTATATATAGTATATATATCAAAGTATCATACTGTCAATAGTTTTTTCAAGATCACTGTAAATGAATGCTAGCTTTTATTTCTGTTCCAGTCCAGTGTCTAGTACTCTTTATTATGAGGAGTACATTATGATTATACCTTCTCACTGTAACTCAAAATACATTTACTTTTTTACTGTCTTTTTAAAAAACATACAAATAAAGAAAACATTGTGTAGCCACTATCTCATTGTCTCAAATTGAATGGCTTTAATGCTATTCCGACGTGTGTGTGTGTGTGTGTGTGTGCGCACACATGCACGCACACACGTCGGCCTATTTCATGCATAAGTCAGTGCCCCACTTGGGCCACCCCAGTTAAAAAACTCTGGACATGCCACTGCTCTCTAGTCACAAACTGTCTCTGACTCACAGCACAAGAGCAGGTCCACTTGATTACTATCCCAGCGTCCTCTGGTGTCGCATCAGCTGGGCGGAGTTGATTTGCGCCATGACATCATCAGTTATAAATGTGTTTTTCACTACATGAGAAAATGGAAGTGTGGCACGAGAGCGTGTGAAAAGTGTCAGTTGCGTGAGTCTCACCGTCAGTGTGTAAGTTGGCAGCCCTGCAAATGGCAAAGTGAGATGTATTGCATGTATGCTAAAGTTGATACACTTTCAAGTGTGTTGTTGAGGAACACAAAAAGTCAAAGACTGCTGGACGTTGGTGCTGTGGCTCTGGTGATAGCTTACGGTCCAAAACAAAAAAGCAAATAAATCATTGGAAAATCACTTTTGCAATTTTTTTTAGATTAAAAAAACCTCATTTGTATTAGTGCTTTCAGTTTTGTTATCCATCAGCACACAAGGCCAATATGTCCAGTTCTGTTGCAGAACTCCATAATAATCGTAATACAGAACATAGTGGTTTACCTTTGACCTTTATCTGTGAAAGATTCACGTTATAGACATGGGATATTTCACTTTTTAAATCACTCAAACATATTTCAAATGTGATCAAATGCATTGTTGACCACGTCCGTTGATATTGTGTTTCAGTAGTGCGTACTCCCAAAAAATGTCCAATTAAAGTAGCACACACCAGTTGACACACAGTGAGACTGGAGCTTTCTGGGGCTCCGGGGCAGTTGTCCCCTTTGCCCGGTTGGTAAGCCAGCTTTGCTGCTGAAGAGAATTCGTTGGAAGTGTAGAGAAGCAGGAGTGTACTGACGTTGTATTGATGATGCTTCCAGTCACTGAGTATAGAACATTTTGGGAATTTTACCGAACGTCGAATGCACTGGAGCACTGGGACGTGTTGGAGAATGGCAGGCTCCTTCTTCAGCAGTTTGTTACCTATTTAACTATAGACTGGTAAGACAAACACATATTGTCACCAGATTTTATGGGGAATAAATCCCTCCAACGTTTAAAGCCTCTAACAGGTACTTGGCAGCACCACTAGGAGCTGCCAAAGGTTCAAGTTGCTTTGTGCAGGTTATTGTAACAAAATATCTTGCATGTTCAGTAAAATAGAATTTTATGTAAAACAAACTGTTCAATAGAAGTTTTGCAATGCCTTGAGCTGTTGAGTTCGTACAGCGGAGTTTTTCTTCTTTCCTGTCTCCTGCCCTTCCGTTCCACTCTGGCCTTTCCTCCCCTCGGCTGACCTTCCCTCCCCTCCAGCCCTTTATCCTGCAGATGTTGGCTTGACTTTGTGGTTTGTCATCTCAGCACAAAGGCCGCTCTGTTGACGAGAGCCTGGCATCGGCCTGGGTGCCTTCCAGCGTAATCTGTCCTAGACAGCCGCTCACAGAGCCAAGGGGCGGGTGGGCATGAGCTGGGCATGGAGCATGAAGAGGGGGGCTGGGGGCATAGGCTACAAGGCAGGAATGGAGTCACAGCTGTGAGGGGAGGGTCAACTACCCCCTCCACATCCTCTTCTCTTCAATCTCATAGCCTCAATACGCAGTCAATCATCCAACAGACCATATCTCCTTCTTACAGGAGGAGACAGGGTCACTGAGTCAGGGCTCCAGTTCTGAATGCTGTTTTAGGACCTTTCTTACTCTGTCCTCTCTTCACAACGTACAAGTCTTTTGCTTTTTACCAAAGACTTCAGCTGAGAGAAACACTCAAGCTTAAGCTCCTTTTGGAAGGCTTTGTCGAATTTGCCTGCGTTGGATCAATAAAGTATATCTCGTCTTGTCTTTATACTTGGTGTCCTTTTGATGAATAAAAATCATCTGTTGGTTGTATCAGCAAATGCAGCAATAAGGATCAGGTTACGCTAGAAAATATCTAGTTCAAATGACGACTTGTCCAACCACGTCGGAAGACAAAAGTGTTAGCGGCGGGGAAGAGCTGGTCGTCAGAGAGTGGGTGGAGACATGATGATCGTTTTAAATATGGGAATAACAGTGCACATGTTCAGACATTCAAAGTGTTGCACTTGTTTGTACACATGAAAAATGACAAATGGAGTGTGTGAATATCTGATTGTCAGTTTCGGAAAGTTGAAATTCTCGGACGCAGCCCCCCAATTCCGACGTAAGAAAAGTGTGGGGGGAGGGGATTTCTGAAGCCGCTCAACCAGCCCACAAGAGATTCAGGTGAAGCATACTGGCGCCTTAAGACTGCAGCATAAAACAGAAACCCAACTCAAAAACCACAGGTTACCTCGGTAACATGATTTTTGACATGAACTGTACTTACAAAGTTAATATCTGAAAATCTGGAAGCACTGAGTCCAACAATCCCCAGACACCCCACCCCCCACCTGCAGTTTTACCAGAATATACTACTGCTAGCGTAGCTAAATAGAGGACAAGCCTTTTGACTGTCATAATCAAACATTCCTACATCATCCATTCAAAGACGGTTCAAAGACGCATTTGGTTGTGTATGACTTGCAGTGTTTCTGTATTTGTAGTTGTCAAACTGGCCAATATTTTTCTAATCAGTTTTTGTTTTTTAATGCTGCTCTTGTGTTGTCACAAAGGTAATGACGTTTTCTTCATTTGCTTGTGTTATGTCCATTTGTGTGTGTTTTCATAAGTTGTGGTGTGTCCAGCTGTCTCAGCCAGTGTACATTTCCCAGTGCATTCAGATTAAGGTGTTTACATCAACCAATCGCTTTATATGTCCCCAGAGGGGACGGCACCTGTACGTGATGCATGATATTCTGATTTGGATCTTTTTCTCATTACAAGTGAAATAAAGTTTTCAGGTACCAAACACTACGGACTGCCAGATGAGTAAAATAGATTTTCCGCTTGTTTTGGCAGTAAGCAGGGAGACCCTTGCTGCCTGCTGGGCTGAGGAACTCTCTAGTGTGAGGGTGCAAAAGGCTGTTGGCCCCAATGGCATCCCTGGCCTGGTTGTTCCAGTCAACTGGCAGATGTCTGCTCTGACATATTCCACCTGTCCTGGCTCAGGCTGTAATCCACACCTGTCTGAAGAACACCACCATTACCCCTCTAGCTGCCCTGTAGCTCTCACACCTGTCAGCCTAAAGTGCTGTGACCCATATCAAGGACTTTGTACCACACTTGATCCACATCAGACTGCCCGCGCCTCAGTAGATCTAAAGAAGATTCAGAGGGAAAAGCTCGACCTATGTAAGGAATGTTGTTTGTTAACTTCCTCTTAACATTTGATACCATTGCTTCCACTGTCCAAAGTCAAATGCAGAAGCTTGAGCATTCTGGTACTGTGCACCTGCAACTGGATCTTCAGCCTTGTGTTGGACGGGCCCCAGGCAGTGAGAACTGGAAGTCACACTTGTTCCACTCACACCAAGAACACAGGGCCCCCGCAGGGCAGCGTGCCCAATCCTCTGCTGCTCGACTCCCTCGTTTCTTATGAATGGATGGCCATGCACACCTCACATGCGTGGGTGATACATGCTTGTGACGACACAGTAGTAGGACTGCTCGCTGAAAACGATGAATCAGCCTGCTGGGAGGAGGTGAAGAATTTGGTGGCATGTGGTGTGAAGAAAACTCTCTCTCCCTTAATGTCAGGAAAACTGAAGAGCTGATTGTCGGGGGGGGGGGGGGCTAGTCGAGGTGAAACTGCAAAAGTCAAAGCAGTTCAATATTTAAACTTGCTCAAGACACTAAGCAACAATGGTCCGTCCACCGTTCATTCTCACCTTCAGCTACCAATAAACAGTAAAGAACCCTGCCAATAGAGTATTACTCTCCTCCCATTTTCCTCATTACTGTGTCCAGAAAATCTAAATTTAGGCAATTTAGGCAAAAGGGAGGAAGCCAGGGTGAAGGTAGAGCTGAGATGACCTTACTGTGATATAGCCTGAGACGCTCGTCAATTACGCACACACACTCCTAAAAATTCGGATTGGTTGGTTGTTTCTACAACTGGGGAAATTACTTGTCATTGAGCACAGACCTATTTGAATCATGAACAAATCAGAGATGTGGGCGGTGATTCAGATGTCTGAGGGATGCCCCCTGAAACCTGGTCCTGAATTGGAACCAGTTCTTAACTTGACTTAGAACCCTTTTATCGGTACTTGATGAATCCAGGGAGTGAGATTAGCAGAGCGGGAAATATGGCTGTGGTGTAATTTATTATTGTGCATGCAGCCTCCTCCTCCTCTCTTTCTCTGCTCGGCTCCCTGTGTCGTGTTTGACCGAGGGCAGGGCTCAGCTCCTCCACCACACACACACACACACACACACACACACACACACAGAGCAGACAGCAGAGCAAAGGGGACCACAGCGTAGAGAGAGGAAGATAACGTACTTGAGTTAACGACAACTATCCTCGTTACTCTAAGTGCAATAAAAAGTAAAAAGCCAATCAAAGTAAATGATCTAAACACCTATTCAACAAGGAGACTTTTGCAGGAAAGCGATACTTTCAACCACTTTGCCACAGTCTGCCAATCCAGCACCGGTATGTTTCAGGGTTCTTCATTCTTTTCAGACTTCGCTCAGTGTTGATGTCCAGAATATTATTTATTTTATTTAGATTTGTTTATAGGGAGATACAGAGTTTATAGTGACTTTGCTGATGTCGATCTAGAATCAATATTTTGTCAAGTAATTATATTGTTGTTGTTTTTTTTTTTTTTTTGCCCAGTGATTAAAAAAGCACTAAGAGTATCAATAAAGTACCGGACCAATAAGCAGTGTCGATAAGAGTAGCAGTTTCAATCAAATCCTAACGATAGCCATCCCTAGATGTCTGGAGCCAGACTTGTAGTTTGTAGTGTTCTTGTGTTGGATTGCGTTGACCCCCCTGCCCATCCCTTGTGGAGGGATACTATGTCATGAACGCCTGACAGTACATGCACAGATTTGTATATTCTGTGTGCATGTTACTTAATCACGGATTTTCACTTGGAAGCTGCACACCTCAGGTAGTGTTACACAAAAAGCCTACAAAGAAAAATGTGTTTAAACACTGTATACTTCCAATTTTGGCAAAAGTTTGAGCACCAAACTGATTGACTACATATGTACAGTATATACAACAGTTACGTTTGGAGGGGGGTGTAATTACATACATTATGTTTTTATTTTAGGACATCTTTTCATTTGTTGTCAGTAAGTAAGATTTGTGCTTTTTTTATTTGTGATAAGCAATTGAATTAAACAATTGAATGTCCATCTGACTGGTTCCGTCTGCTCTTCAAAAATAGCGTTGCTGCTGCTGGCCACTTGAGGATGCTGGTGCCCAAACAGTAGCTGTGCCTCTAATGCCTGCTTCCTTTTTTCTCTAATTTTTTTGGCCCCTCCTTTACTTTTTGACATTTTCTTGTCCATCGTTCTTGTTGGCCATCTCACTGCTGTGCGCTGCTTTTGCAGAATGTTAACGCTCTATGGGCAGAGCATGCGCACCAGAGACAGAGCCGGATAACTTCCGGTTTATCCCTATGCTAACTTAAAATAATTAAATCGTATGGCTCTTCTAGACTTTCCACATGTTATTGGGCTGAATGGATCAAATTCTGAGTCATTTGCAGAGTTGTGACGCTCAAACCAGTTTATCCAGGAGGCTACGACGGAGCCTATGACGTAAGCACAAGTTTAACGAACTTGGTTGTGACTGAGCCCACTCCCAGAACACGCACACAGCACGCTCTCAAGCACCCCCGAATGAGAGGGCCAGTAAAGAGACAGACAGGGCTGGACGGCCGGTAAAAACTTTCTGGATTTTATGTGGCCAGTACACCACTGGGCCAGTCTCAAAGATGGTTAAATGACTGAATGATTTATAGCCCTTCCAACATGGCAGCCCAGTTTACAATGCCTTTAAAAACTCCAGTGACAGTGTCCTTACTCAGCTTTTCAGAGCGAAATGTTCTTGGTATGAACAGTAAAACCAGTCTGGCTTGCATGATCACTTGGGAACATCTGGTATGTGTTTTGATTAAAACAAGGCACCAGCAATCCAGGGCGGTGTTCCCTCATGTATTCATTACTCATTCATACAGCTGAATTTTTTTATTTTTGAATAAACAGGTGCTTTTTTTCACTTTTTTTCTTATTTTCATGTGCTGAGAAGTAGCACTGTATACAGTGCATGTGTTCAGAGGTGACTAATGTACTGAGTCACAAGCCTGGAGCTCTAATTGAAACAATTCCAGGAAGAATAATGTGTGGCGTATGGAGTCAGGTCGACGCGACCAGGTGGAATATTATCCAGGCCAGCCACAGTTTATTGCTTCTCTATGGTGACAGCACATGTGCTAATCACAAAAACATGCAGGAGTGGCAGCCTGTGAAGGCCTGAGATGATCTGCTAAAGCAACGTTTAGAGACTCAATTCACTCGAGGTTTTAGTGAAAAAGTTGGAGAGGGTCATTATCGTAATGATCCACTGATTTAGACCATTTTGCTCACGTCCTGCAGTCTTGAGTGTGCCTCTGGATGGGTTACCATTAGATCGGTGTGATTATTTTGGCCTTTATTCAACCTCTCTCTTCGGTGTTAAGTTTTGAAATGTTTCTTCACTGCTGCTCCTAGACATCACTTCAATCAAAACAATGCGGTCAGTATTGTGACGTCTTTTTTCTGCGGGTTTTCTGTTAGTGAGTGTTGTGTGGGTGGGGCTGCTACCTTGTCTGTTTAGCACTGTTATCACCCCCAATAAAGTCAACATGCAACCTCCTACTGTTGTGATGTGTGCAAAACCAGATATGGTCTACAGTGTTTGGTATGTACCACGTCTGTAATGGTACTTTACATGAAATTATATAATATTATATTCATTAGGGAGACGCCTTTGTCCACAGCAACTTATGAACAACATTCAAACTCAAAAGGAAGAGTTAGATGTCACCATGCTTAGGTTTTGCCAGGGAGCCAGTGTAGTGAAAGGAGAAGAGGAGTGGTGTGGGAGACATTTGGGAGGTAGTAGTCTAACTGAAGGGAACACCAGCTTTGTCTTGTCCAGGTTGAGCATTAGGTGGCGCCTTAACATCCACTCCAAGATAAGTGCCAGGCAAGCAGTGGTGCATGCCTCCACCTGAGTGTCAGCCTGGTAGTGATGCTAGAAGCCATGTGAGTGTATGACAGCACCAAGGCTATCTCAGTTAAGTGTCTTGAGACTGTCACCTTCTCCCGCCTACTCAACTTTCATATACTATCAAACAAACTCTCAGCGACTGAAATGGAAGCATTACAACCTTAAACAATATTATGAACTATACTGAGGCAAGACTCAAACTTTGAACTATGAAAGTTGTAAAGGAACACTTCTTCATCACCAACATTTCCAACTTGTGCAACTTCTGATGTAGGAGCAGAGCCCCCCACTGGCAGCACTGAAATGAACCCCCTTCGATTTGAGTAGGTCATGTTTTTATCACATCACACCTGCTTGACATTTAAAATTTCTCCCAGCTGTTTGGTGTTGGAGTCACAAGCGTGTTTTGATGTGTCAAGGACTTCTTCACAGCTATTGTTAAGGCACTGATGCCATTATTTTACTGTGGATTGTATTACTAACTAGATGTAACAAATTGATTGGTCATGCAAGCTTACCCCCAGGCTTTGGAAGTTTCCTAATCACATTAAATCAAATAAAAGCTTTTCTCTTACTAAGCTAATTTCTCCAAAATGTTCTTCTAGTTTTCTCTGTTTAAGAAGGCAAAATGCAATGTTCAGCTACTCAGACAAACCTTTTGCAGGATACGCTGCAACTTCTCATTCAGCATCTTCTCATTTGTATTTATTTCGTATCCAACATGTCGTTTTGAGCTCAGTAGATCTGTTGACTTATGCAGACTTTAAACTTCATTTTCATTTACAATTTAATAATAAATTAAAGTCATTATGACGGTAAAAGGAGGAACATTTTCAGTTGATCATTAGTCCCACCCCCACCTCTCCGGCGCCACAGCTCTGAATGGCAGACATTACAGGCCTGAAAACTAATTCATGAGAATCCTTGGGGGGGAAAAATCATGTCCTGTGATGGTGGCTGCTGGTTTTCGCCACGTGAAACTAAGCTCTGAAGTGTGTGTGATGTTTCATTGGCCCGCACATGCTGCCCAGCAACAGACAAGGCGACTAACTGAATCACGGTGAAGACCATCTGGGGAACCGAATGTGTCATGCTGTGCCAAGCTGCAGAAAAATAACTCATCATCACGCTGCCCTCAGAGGAAGACAGAAGGCAGAGGAAAGCAGCGGCAGCCCGGCCATCAAGGTTCACAATGCCTCATTATTATGTTGACAACCTGGGACGGGCGAATCACCACCTGCCCTTGCATTGTCTACATGCTGGGGTTCGGTCGGCACAGCTGTCTGGCACACTGTCTGTTTTTGTGTCAAAGTCGAATCCAATTTATTTGGCTTTGCAGTTGCATCCTAAATCTCCCAGCATTCAAAACTAGGTCCAGCAGAGTCAGGGTGGAGCACACTTGCATCTGATTGGTTGGCAGGTGTCATTTAAAAGTGTTTAGCAGGACACCTCACACATATTTCCAGTTAACAGTTTAATCCGCCTATATTAGACTGCATGTAACCAAAGCAACAATACAAATAATTCTAGCTAATAAACTTTGGAAAAGTTTCAAACAAGATCTAGTGAGAAGAAAGGCCCATTACTGCTACAGCTGATGAGAAAAATATGATGTAGTACACAGGTATGAGTGGTATTTCAAATTATGCATTAATCAGTAATTGCATCAGTGCTGTATGTATAGGAAATATATTTATTTGAAATGTACATTTTCAACAGTCTACAAACAATCTTCAGGATGTAATCAAGTAATTAATTTCTGACAGAGAATGAGGCATGCTTTGGGAAGTTAACCTGTCGTCAATTTGAAATGCTTTATTTTGGCCAAAGGTTAAGGTGGCAACTGATCTCTTGAAATTCCTCGTCTTATGATGTAAATGTTTAAAGAAAAACGGCTCACAAATATATAGTTTCATTTTTTAAAAAGGGCTCAGTAATTTCTCAAAACAGCTGGACACTGTAGTTTTTAACAGATGTTACCCAAACAGCAGGAAATAGTGCATCTATTGTGGACTATTTTCTGCGGCGGATTAATCCACAGTTTGTGCTCTAGTCCTCCAACAGCAGGACAGTGTATGTGGGATTGTGTTGAAATAAATGACTGTGTGTGTGTTCATAATGATAATGACTGTGATGTTGAGTCAAAGTCATGCCTGCACAGTCAGAAACCTAGGAAATGTTGACGATGACATGAGCAATGTATGGAATTAACAAAGTAAAATATCACAAAGTCATGGCTATGAAAAGGTCAAAGTCCTTAAGATGTCAGTGGATGTCTGGCAGAGGGCACCACGATGTCCAGAAACAGCCCAAAGAGTTGTCTTGAGGGAGTAATGATTAGTTTCAATGACATGATCAGCGTCACGTGATCTAAATGCTGTTTCAGAGGCTTTTCTGTCAGGAATACTTCTGGCAGAACAATGTTGTCATTTTGTAGAATTTCTTTGGCATGAAAATGGTCAAACTGAACATGGGAAGAAAATATCGTCCATCAGCAGCTTCAGTCCACTCATTACTGCTGGAAGCCAAGCACGAGTGTGCGTCTGTGTGCGCAGTGAAGGCGTGTGATTCAGCCAGACATGCCTGGCATACCGGCTGTGTCTTTCTCGGCGTGACGGGATATTTTGTCATCCTGCAGTCTGGACCTCATTCTGTACTGCCTCAGAGTGATGGAGTCTCGCTGCAGTCCAGATTGACATGACTCACAGCCCAGCAGGCAGCCTGTTCCCTGACCAGTTTGTCTGCTGCGGTGTCATCTCCCACTGACTAACAGCACTTAGAGAGGATGGGTGGTCAGAGAGAATCACAGCACTGCGCTCATCACCTGCTGCAGCCTCTGTATACTCAGTTACAGTCGCTTAACATGGGTGAGCATAAAAATAATAAAATCCTGCACGGTTGCAGTTATTTCTCATGACCTGTTTACTGTAGTATTTTACATTACTTTTATCAAAATATGAGATTAGTGCTTCTTGTGTTTCAAATATTTTAAAATATGATTCATATTCATTCCTGACGAGAGAGAGCCTTTTTGAAATCAACCTTTACTTCCATCTTACCGACAGCAGGTGGATATGTTATGCATGTAGCCATCGGTTTAAATCCATTATATTTAACTTTGTCTCCTTTGTGTGTTCCTTCTGTGTAATTATATACAGCGCTGTGAGGAGCAAAGCAGCAGAGGCTGTGCGCAGTGTGTTTAACTATAAGACTTTTTATGTCTTTGACCATGTGGAAATCTTTTGCTCTCACATTGCAGAGTATCCTGTTAGATGCCATTGACCGAACTGTTAATCTTTATTCTGTGTTTGTTTCCCCATTAGCTTCCACAGAGTGACCGTTAGTCTTCCTGGAGTCCACACAAAAACAACAGTTTAAATCCAACAGTATCGCTAAAACAAGAAAAGGAAACACAAGCCAAACATAAAGATAGGAAAATTAATGAAATAACTACATATGAACAGGTAGACAATAGAAACTTACAATGAAAACAAAATAAAAACAATCACAAATGTTCCACAACAGTAGTAACTAAAAGTAACATGTACGTGAGAGTCATCACGTTTTGTTTTAGTGACTTTTGGAAAGAAAATCTACTTTTGACGTGTCTGATGTTGGTGGGTTTGATGTTCCAGACAGAAGAAGCTCTACAAAGAACAGTTCTCATCGTTTGTTCCTGGAAATGAACCCACCAGCTGCCCCGTGTTCACTTGATGTGTATTATACCTCACAAAAAACAGTACATACTAGTTTTTCACAAAAGAAGTGTGGTGTATTATTCCAAATGACATTTTGCATGAATAACAGAAGACTAGATTTTCATTTAGCCATGATAATCGTTTCTGCATCTCACACAGATTAACACATGCAGGGAGAACAATGAAGAACTAATGTGGCTGCTCTGTTCTGTGCAATCTGAAGTTTCTTTTAGATTTAGTTTCTCAGCAGCACTTGACCAAATGACTGGGCACTTCTGACAGAAGAGGTGTCTGAACAACGTCAGAAGAGGGAACGCATGCAGAACATTTCCCATCATGGAAACAGTGTGATCAGTCTGATCAGACCCAGACAGTAAATTATCTATTCACTGTTAATTTAAATGATATGAATAAACATTATTTAACAATATTAAGTTTGATTGCATTACTTAACCGATCTCAGTATATTGTACTATAATGAAGGGATCATTGTTTTCACTAGCATCTTGGAGTTGAACAGACCTAAATGGATACGTCTTTAGCCTGGACCACACACACTCAGCGCTGCAGCACTTTGCCAGCTTCCAATTGGCTAATTCACTCAACTTGTGTGGGCATGATCAGGGCTTGTTGAATGACAAACAAACAAAACAACCGCCACGTTCTCTCCACCATTTTTCACATCGCCGGCCTGTGTCTCACTAAAGGAGCCTGCTCCTCAGCAGTGGACGAGTTATCAAAAACATTCATTTTCTCTGTTTAGAATTATTTCACCGTCACTGGAGGAATACGAACCAGTTGGGCCGCTGACTGTATTCATATCGTGACATTTGGTAAGTTGAGGTGTAGTTGACAATGTGACTAGATGACATTCCACAATTAATATCAACATATTTTATCATACAGTAAGTAGTGTAATTAACACTTTTTGAAACTTGGCTTGTTTTTAAAAAAATTTTGGAAGAAGGAAGAATTTTTTTGTTTTCTATCCGGGCCTGATGACCATCTTGGAGAAGTGAGGTTTCACTTTTAGCCTACTTACTGTGACAAACAAAGGTGGGTACATTTTTCTTGTTGCTGTTGGGGGGGACTGAAGTTATCAGTTAATGTGGAGCGTTTTTGCTAAATGTGTGGTGTACTCTGTATTCTCTGCCTTGCAGAAATCAGCTGCTCTGTCTGACGGAGGCTTCTGGTCATTGTTGGGGAAAGTGCTGCTTCTTTAAGAGCTCTGTGAGTAACTTTATTTTATTATACATTTTAAGCTATTAACGCTGTGATTCTAGCCAGATTGTGCAAACAAATCAAGGTTCACTAGTAAAATGGGGCTTACTTATGTTAACTGGCAATATTACGTCCTTTCTTTCTTGTCTCTCACTCTGTTAGGATACTGATGATGAGATCGCCTTCAAAGACATTCCTGTTGGAGTCTTCTGCCTTCAGGAAGATGTAGTCCGAAACCTGCCTTCTCCCCACCTGAACCCATCAGAAGCAGGGAACATCTTGGGAGAGAATCGATCCAATGTTTTGTCTGTATATGTCAACAAACAATGTGTGTTATTGTTGTCATTTCAAATACAATTTTAATAAATGTTCTGCATTGTGTGTTTATTAGCAAACAAGACATTTTGAGTTTTCTTAACTTAAAGTTATAATCTCGAAGATTTTCATTTAAATAAATGTCTGTTAAGTCACTATAAATCGCCAAATGTGTTAACACAATGGGGATTGAGCCTATGGCCCACTGATGAAAGCCCTTGCATTTGCAGTATTACGAACTGGTTGTCTGTGGTGACATTCCCGAGAAAAATGCTGCAATAAGTTAGTACTAATGCAAACCGAACATTTCCTACTGCTGCGGCTTCATATTAAAAGCATTTAACTGGTGAAACACTCTTATTATGAAGTACTCACAGGAAATGCAATGTGAGATTAGCACTGACCGCTATCGTTTATCAAAATGCGTCTACTGTACAAAACAAGACAACGGTCATTTTCTAAATTTTTTGACAGCGGATCAGTTTGAAATATTGCAGGGAGTAATGGAAGAGTCAGTCGACCACATCTGGTTAGATGGCGTTAACACTTTTCTTTAATATAAATTTCATGATGTAAATTAGTCCCAAATGGTCGACTCTGTGAGCACTGGCCTTGCAAGGTTCAGGATGATTTAAAATTGTAGATGGCGTGTTAAGCCATTTTCAACATATGAAATACAGATTTTCATAAATTTGTTAAGAATGTCAATATTAACACCAGCACTGATGTGTTTCATCACAGTACAGTCACATAATTTAGTTTACAGCTCAAAAAACACATTTAAGTGTGCATTACCCCTTTAAGCATTGCCACTTTAAATATTTGACTCGCGTAGATTCTCTCTCAGCTTCACTAATGTTGGTGAAGCACGGAGTATATTGGCATTGAGACAACGTATGGTAAATAATTTATAAAAATGAAAATAAAAGTGGACCCAAGCAACTCCCTTGTGGAACACCACAAGATATTTTTCCTTTAATAAAAACTGCCATTGAAAAATTCACGCTGTGTTCTGGCAGAGAGGTAACTCTTGGTGAAAAACCATAACATTTAAGCTTGGAACGAAGAATACCATGGTCGATCACATCAAATGCTGCAGTAAAATCCAAGAGAGCAGTCCCAATTAGCTTCCTGTCATCCATATACATACTTCTACTAAAATAATTTAACATTCAATCAAAAGTTATCTTCTCAAGTTTCTAAGTCAGTACATGATACTAAGAGGTGTACAATTGGAGCCAGTAAAACCATTTAAAAAGGTATGAGGCCCCAGACAGTCCCACTGAGTAAGCATCTATTTAAAATATGACATACTGGTTTGGAAAGCAGCATAGCTGCGATTTTAAAACATTAGTCTTACAGGTAAAATGTTGGACTTCACATGTAGCCATTATAGAAATATATATTATCCATTGCCACCTGCAGAGTAGTCTGCACACTTAACTTAATCTCATAATTCTAGGAAAGGTGTTGATGAAAACACATCATCAAGGACGTTAAGTATTTACAAAGACAGGTGACAAAAACCAAGAACCACTCCCATCCCTGAATAATCGAGTCCTCTTGGAAAATTCTGATATAGGTACAGCCATAATTATTTTCTATTTGTACATTTGATGAAATGTTTCCATATGTATATTAATATGAAGTATTATGTGAATTATTTGATAGGACCTTATTTCACAGCTTACAAGTTTATAGCCTGAAATTCACCCGCTGATGAGTCGTGATGAGCTGTTTCTTGATTACCATGAACCTTTATTCTGTTTGGAGTTGGATGGGAGGTGATGATTTTGAGAAGTTTGGCAAGACTGTCTAAAGAAATATCTTTAAGACCAACTGACACTGACGGGGATGCTAAAAGTAAAATGTGAGGAAAAACTGTAAACATGCTGAAATTGTCCTCCAATATGGATACTGGATGTCGCCATGCTGCATGTTGGGTAGAAGCAGGCAGGGAAAGGCTTTCAAAATGTGATGGTCGACCCGTATTAGCTGATGATCACTTGTGGCCAAAGCTGTGGCAAAACTACTTGTGACGTATTAAATGCACTATGGTGTACCGTATATTAAACATGTTAAGTCACTGGATGCCTCTCTATTCACCATTTCTCATTTAATTTTATCTTTGGATAACTTTCAAGTGTTAGCTAAGACACTACATTAACTTTTTGATTTGGATGCATGTGCTTTTCTTGTGCCAAGTGTAAATGGTGTGGAAGCTCCACCTAACCAGCACAAACAAGCACTGTGCCCGACGGGTTTTGGACCGTGACCATTAAGAATGATAAAGGTGTAATTAGTTCCACTCTAACAGGTGCAACAAAACTAACAGGAGAGTGAAAAAAATGCTAATCCAGCACCGTCTGTACACGCCTACACAGTTCTGACTGTACAGCCAGACCGAACGCAGCAAGGCCACCAGGTGCTGCCAATGCCTCCTACAGTCAGCTGCCTGTGGGCGGATCCATTTTGTTAAATGCAGTTTCCTTCTTGCCTCCACGGATGTTGCTGTTTGGTTTCATAAGTGAAACAGGTCAGTGCTGGAACTGTGAACGATAAGAGTTTTACATTAGCAGTAACATGATCAGCTGCAATTTATGTTGACTGTGTTTATAATAAATACATGACACATCTCAGGTGGGATTGGTTAATGAGCCATGATTTTTCTCCATTTCCAGGTAAACCTGGTTCCAGACTTCTAAACCACCACCAAATCACAGGTCTGTCTGCGTCTTCCCAGATATTCCCATAATGCGCGAAAACGTGGCTGGTAGTAGCAACAGGTACATGTGGACCCATGAGGAGACCAAATCATTCCTCTCTCTCCACTCTTCTTCTCTTTGTGGTTTATTGGCGGTTGGCAAACGACGTTTTGTTTCCGGTTCACGACCTCGACTTCTACTGTTTATTACAGCCATGCGTAACGTAGCCTATGCCGCCAACTTCTGACAAAACTTTTGCAACATTTCAAAAGATCGCTTTAAATTCGCTTGACAATTAGATGGAAACACGGCTACTGATGGCTATATACTCCAGTTGGAGAAATGCTGGACCAATCAGAGATTTGTGGGCCAGATTAAGGGGACATCATCTTCCGACATAGCCAGCTAGCTACATCCATGAAAATCAGTATGAATGACAATGATAAATAGAAATGGCAATCCAGTGTGATCATCAGGCCAGTGCCAGGTCAGGGATAACTGACTTACTCTTTTGTGGACGTTACTTAGATTACCACATGCGGTGTAGCACTACTGTCATAGTGCTCTATTCAGCTAATATAACTGAAAACAATCCAACTGAAGACAATATAAATAAATAAGTCAAGTAAGCTTTTGCTTGTTATTAGAAATAACATTTAAAAATGATAACATTTTACAATTGACCAAAGTACAGCTGAGGCTGACGGGAATGTCATTAGTTTTGCAGCTATTTGGTCATAAACCAAATTATTGGACACATTTAGTTGTTGACCTGATGGCGTTAGATGAAAGGTCAGAGCATCATCAAAGTCATTACAATTCAATCCTGAGGGGAGTTTGAATATCTTTACTACATTTCATGGGAATCCATCCAATAGTTGTCAATACATTTTATTAAAAATGAAAAAGGTCAACCTGTTGGTGATGCTAGGTGAAAAGGGATCACCAAAGTCTTTAGGACTGCACCAAATGTTTTGCCGATTCATGTGGTAAATGTTGAGATATTTCACTGGAAAAGTCAATACTTTGACCTGCTGGTGGTGCTACAGGAAAAGTCAGGGGATCATCAATGTACCCCGGTTTTGACAGATCTGGGGGAAACTGCATTTTCCTACTATGCACCTTGGGCATGGAATAATATTAAAAAATGTAATTAATAAAATTAGACATATTTATATGCACTGAGTTTAAGGCAGGGGTTCCCAAACTTTTTTGGCTCAAGACCCAAAAGAGAAATTTGGTGTTCTTGTGTTTTATTGTATATCATGTTGTATATATTGCTTTTCATTATGTTGTAATTTTGTACGACTGCTGCCTTGGTCAGCTCTCTCTTGTAAAAGAGATTTTTGATCTCAATGGCACTTCCTGGTAAATAAAAAATAAATAATAAAAGTCAGTAGGATTCATCACGGACGTCTGTACAAAATTTCGTGGCAGTACATCCAACAGTTGAGATGTTTCAGTCTGAGAGACACACGGACAGACAGGCAGGAGCAAAGAGGGGCAGGCAGGTGAGTCGTGATCCTGGAGCACGGAAACACACGTTTGCGGATATAAACGACACAGAACAAGAATACACTGAAGGCTTTAGCAAAAGCAACGGTTGGCCAACTAGTAACTACTACAGCGGTTGAAACAAGGATCTGGCGGTGAGTGAGTGGAGAGCCGGGGCAGATATACTGGCGTTGATGAGCTTGATGGGAACGTAATGTTTTTTGTTGTTTTGTTTGTTAAACCTTATTAAATAACGGTTAACTGTGTAACTCTCCCACAAGTTAGATTTTCAGAATAAAAGAATAAACTATATTTTTGTGAATCATTAGTTTAGTTCAGTTTTACACTAAAAGATTGTCCCTGTACATGTAATTTCAGATGGAAAAAGCTGTGTGTGTTTTCTGTCTTAGATTAATCTCTCTTTTCAATTTTCTCTTTATCTTTGGACGACTCAATATTCTTTTTCACTTTAAACACTTAAACGAAGGTTTGTTCTCTTGATCGATGAGTCTGGCCTAAAATGTTCACTGCTGTTCTCACATATTTCCTCAACATTGTTAACTTCCTCATGGATCCACCCGTTATGTGAGGACACGCTGATGAACCCTGCTACGTTTAATCAGTTTACTTCTGGATTCTGAGTCAGTCTTGAAAGTATGAGGTGGGGTTTGGACCCAGATGCAACAACTAAACATTTTAAATTAGCTACAGCATTGATTTGTGCCTACACCCTAACCCATTACAGTCTGGGGGGGATCAGCATTTAAAGTAGCTATAATTTACATCTTTATAATAATAATGTATGAAATGACAATTTGAAAACAATGTGTCTCTGGCAGTGATGAACCTATAGAGAATCTGCAGCTCCCCTCAGCTTTACAGAGCTTTTATAACAAGTTTTATGTCATTGTTTAGCTTCAACCTACACAGTTTTCCTGTGCAATGACAGATTATGAGCAATATTTCGTTTGCACTCACTTTCGATTTTACCTCCACAGCCCAGCATCCCAAGAAAATATGTTCATTTTGGACAAATTCACACCTCGGGATTTCCGTCCAGTACGAACGTTCAGCGTCAAAGCAGGAAGTAGTGTGGCCCAGGGTTGGGGTCCGATAGCGGGTTCCATTTTGGATCAACTTAACAAGCTTAAGCAACAAAAAGAAGACCCAGAATTTAATGAACCAGTATTTTCCTTTAAGATCCTATGGACTGATGTGTCTGTCCACTCAGTGACCTCTGCTGCACTTAGCACAGTAATGACCAAGTCTAAAAGCCTGATGTGCAGAGGGTGTATGCCAAACAATCTGTCAGTGTGTGAGCTCTTGGGTGTGTGTGCGATGTAATTCTCGCCTGCTGCAGACAAAAATGTTGGCGTCCACTTTCTTATGGTCCCTGCGTCCCCCCACCTCACACCTGCTGCACAGGGCTGCTTGTTTTCAGCTGTTCTGACCCACCACAACAACCATGTGCTTTCATTCACACACACACACACACACACATATATATATATATATATATATATATATATATATATATATATATATATATATATATATATATATATATATATATATATATATATATATATATATATATATATATATATATATATATCTAAATATATATATATATATATGCATGGTATATATATATAAACACATATATATATATATGTTTCAATGCCAAAAAAGTGTTTCAATGCCAATGTTTCCTTTTTCAGTTCAGGTTTTGTTTTCAATGCCAAATTTTATTTTCAATGCCAAACGCTAAAGTCACTGTGCAGGCACCATAATAACTGGCAAACAGGGCGGCGAGTGTTAAATCCAAATCCAAGTTTCAAAACATCTCTTCTGAACCTCGTGGCTGATGCCACAAACCCTCCATCAATGTCTTTCTACAGTAATCTCAGTAGGAAACAATAACAACATTACTATGTCAGTTCTGTGTCTGTACTGTGCAGACTGTCCTCCCCCAAAAAACGGCCGTATAGGTCGTCTGTGCAAGCAGCTTATTACGACCCATATTTCCGTTAATTGTTAGGGGGCAACCTCTATTGGCCGTAGTAATGACGGGAGCAAAGGAGGAAGTCAGGTGAGGCAGTATAAAGAGTACGGAGGGGGTCGGGGTGGAAGGTTGGGTCAAACACAGGACTGTCACCCAGGAGACAGTTGTTCGTGTCCCGTGTGAAGCCGAATGTCAATGTTGACTTATTTTAAACTACGTTTGTAAGTTAAGTTACGTCACGTGACTTACATATTTTCACCCAAACCATGATTTTTTCCTGAACCTAACCAAGTAGTTTTGGTGCCCAAACCAAACCAAACTGCGGCAGTTTGACATCGATAACTAAGTGTTTATTATTGTTACCATGATGACGAAGGTCCGGCACGCCTGTCGCTGGTTCTCTTCAATGACCTATTGTCGTTTAGGTATGAGGATGTGCTGGTATTACGGTACAGTTCACCCAGTGCCACTCATCCTTATGTGGCTATGGTGACCTGTAATTCCCCCACACATGGTATCATCCAACTGATGCGCCCAAACCATCAAACAAAGTGATTCTTTGCTGGTGGCTAGATTTAGCACGGAGCAGTACCCAAACAACAGTAATGAATCAGATGGTCAGTTTTTCTGTCAGGCCTGCCAACACGGCACTGACGGCACCCACAGGGACACATGCAGTGACCAGCCTCAGTCCGGAGGCAAGAGGGAGGGGAACACTGCTCTGCAAACCACAGTCACAAGAGCACGGAGGCCTTGTTATTCCAGATGTGACTTTGTGGAAGATTCTGTTGCTGTTTGTAGCAAAACCCAAGATTTTACTGTAGAGATTGTTCTGGAATATAGACGTGCATCTCAGATGGATGTGTCAGGGCAGATAAACTGTACGTTTATGTTTTCCAATACTTCAGTGGCTATAAGCTACAGGTTATGGGGAAGCGTGCGGTTCCCTGCAGATTCCTGGAAAAAAACAGTGTTAATCTGAGTTTAATTTTCATTTCAGTTGATTTTAGGTCAAACTGTTCAATCAGCTTCTGTATATGAGATATTTTGGGGGAAAATTGTAATACATTTGCATCATAGTTTTCATTTTTAAATGTTACCTTTCATGTAGTATTCACCTCATTTTTGTTGTGGAGAAAAGGTTATCAATTAACATTTTTCATTATAGCTTTTGTTGACAAAAATCATTGCTGGAAAGTGCAAAAGTTGAGCAGATCATTGTTTTTTCATCCACATTAAAGCCACTATGTGTAGAATTTGAACATTTCTGACTTAGGTGCCCCTCCAACAACAACACAGACTGCTTAATTTTTCACCAGGATTGTTCACAGTTTTTCAAAAAACTATTTACACCAACAGAAAAATTTGAGGCCACAATAGCTGGTTTCTCTCTTTGCAAAATATTTGGATTGGCTAAGCTCTGACGCAAACAAATCTCTCTTTTTCTAATTAGCAAAGAACAATGTAGAAGACTTTCATATAACGTTAACAGCTTCGCACTTTTAGCCAGCGTTGCTTTTATTGGTTAGAATGACAAATGTCGCCGGTGGCAGATTATATCAGCTGTCACTAATTTATGTCCATTTCACGAGTAACTTGATGGCAAGCCAAAGCGCGCTCTGTGTACTCGACCAAAGCTTGTTTGTGAGTCCCGCTGATTGCATCACATCACTTTCAGGAGTCTGAATCTCCCAGTTAGACTTTAATTCATCCCATCAGCATTGGTAGCTGTGCATGGGGAACTCCAGTATTTGATGTTTGTCTTGTGAAAAATAAGGTGTGCAAAGTAAGTAGACTACAGTACACTTGTTGGCTTCTGCTGCCCATCTCAATTCAGGCTGGGAACATTAAGCAGGAAAAAAAAGTAAAAATCTTAATTGAATCTTTGAGCTATGCTAAATGCTAAATCTAATTAGATCCTATGTGGGATTTGAAATGATTTGGATTCGATAAGCAGATTCAATACTGGATTCAGATTCGATAAAATACTATTGAACCCAAACCCTAAGTTACAAACTGTTAACACCCAATATCAAGGCCATTACTTTTACGCATGTAAAATCTCCATGTTTTTGTATGTCACTGGATTTATGAGTCTCTGTCTTGTTGCAGGACAACAATGATAAAGTAAATCTGATTAAAATTCTGGATACCATATGTACACCTTTATTTTATTACTTTATCACATTATTTTGTCCATAAATCACAGGGGTGTGACATATTTCCCCTCAGACACTTGATTAAGTCTACTGTGGTATTTGTTTATTGTAATTTATGTATGTGAGTGTTACTACCCTGAGCATGAGTGCGTTTAATTAGAACGAAAAGCCTTTGCGTGGGATTGAAAATCACTGAGTGATTAGAATTAGCAGACGTCTGGACCAGGTACAGCATGCGTGTAAATAGAAGTTAAGAGAATTCGAAAGGACAGAAAATGATTTGCATAAGGAAATAAATGAGTCATTTTGAATGATAAAGGCTTATCAAAGACGTGTACATACTGTACTGTACGCTGAGAGAAATGGTGATTCAGTGAAAAGACCAAACTTCTTTTATACAACAAAGGTGTGACTAATGTGCAGATGTCAGCAACAGAGAGGTGTTTGAGCACCGTCCAACTCTGATGCTGCCCCACCAGTACTCCCATCCATCCATCTATCCATGCTTTTTGGGGGGTGTTTGGCCTCACAGCCTCTCTGCCAATTGTCCTTGTCCGGGTCACCACCATGCTGGAGGCCAATCTGTCACTGCCAGCTGAAACGCCCCTACCCCACGCCTCTTTTTGCCCCCCTAAAAAGCGTTTGGCATGGATTCTTCCTGTGCCTGCTGTAGCGGACCCTGCTGCGCTCACTTAATTAAGTAGCAGGAAAGCCCTGTGCAGCGGTGGCGTGGTGAGAAATGTGGAGGAATGAGGGGAGACAGAGAGGGGAAAAAAGAGAAAACCCTGTGCGATTTATAACCTTCATTTGCATAATGGGATTAATAGGACCTCTGTGTGTATTCAGCAGCGGTGGGTGAGTAGGAATGGGAAGGGGGGTCGTGGCAGGGGGAATATAGATCAAGGCAGAGCGGGACAAGTGCAAGAATACACCTGCTTGACTGGCTAGTGACAGGAGCGGCTGGATCACCCCCCGCCGTGATGTTGTGATAACATGGCCTCTCGAGGGAGGGGGACAGGGAGGCGAGTGAGCCCAGCCATGGTGAGCACACCTCCTCCTTTCACCCCAAGTGTGCTGTGACAGTTGAACCAAATTGTACATCTCATTTATTTCCCATGGAGGAGCTGGAGGCATGCAAGTCTCCTGAGGCCTCGCTCAGATGGCCCGCAGTCTGGCAGACGGTAAACAACGCTGGGCTGAACACATTATCTTATATAAACTGTGCACTCGCGCCTTTTTACACACACAAGAAATTCTGGTACCCTGACAGAAATGACCATAAAGCATTGTTATTACACCAAATCAGGAAAGGTTGTAATGCTATATGGGCTATACACGAACAAATACACAGTGATGTTGCTTGTTTTTGGGGTCCGTTAGATCGATTTCCAATACCAGCAATCTAAACCAAATTCTTTGGTTTTTGGAAGGTGAAGTGCTGCGTTAAAAAGTACCAATCACAGATCGAGAGCAGCTGCTGGGGACCTCAAGTTATCATGTCACGTCATGAAGTATCAAGCTGATAAAATGTTAAGTATATATGTTGAGCTTTTAATGAAGGCCCGCGGTCTACAGGACCACAAACACAACTTTAGGGTTAGTGACTTATTAATGTTTATAATTGCAGACTTAATGGCTTATTACAAAATGGGAAAACCATAAACATTCATCAATGGATTGCTAAAATTTAAAACTGCAATTTTACCAGATAGAAAGGATGAACACCTGCCAAAAGGATTTTTTCACAACCTGGCAACCCCCAAAATCATTCTTCGTTCATAAATAATTTGTGAACCACTAGTAATGGCATTAATTACAACTTATACGCCTTTATAAACGGTGCCTTGTTAGAAAATGCTACAGATATTCTCTTTTTGTAATTTTATCAAACCTACATATTTCAGAAACAAACATTACTAAACATAACATCACAAATGTTCAACAATGATTTACAAAACTTATCTTCTTTCAGAGTTCCCACAACTTCTCTACTCAGCAAATTAAAAGTGTAACTATTTGATCTTATTACATTATAAATCCTGGCCTAGTTTTTATCTCTTAATAGTAAATCTTTTGATTCTGCAATGAGATTTTAAATTACTTAACATTTTTGCAGGCTTAATAATCAGAGGTGAAAAGTAACATTACATTCGAATACAGTAGTTTATGAAATGCATCTAATGAAGGCAAAAACTTTCCACAAGTTATCTAAAAACCAAAATAAAGATTTTTCAGATTATTCCCCTTTCCCAGATTCCTCCATCGATATATTGTCTTCATTCCTTTTCCTCTCTTATTGTCTCTGTTTTCTTTGGAGGTGTTAAAATGCTGAAATCAGGCCAACTTGCCATCACAGACAGGCCATAAATCTCTCCTCCAGTTAAGGCTTTTTCTCCTCTGTTGCAGCCTGACCATTGTTAAAGTGAAGGCACTGCTCCAAGACCAGCTGTCGGAGCAGAATACACCCCAAACTCTCAGTGGTACAGTAGAAACTGAACCCCATCTGTGTTGGACTTCCACCATCCCGTCTGTTCACTGTAAAGGTTCAAGTCCAGCACTTGGTGACGTACAGGAAACTGAACTAAGGTGGCGACATGCAGGAGGTGGCCAAGTTCAACACTAACTCAAAAGAACATTTTCACAGTTTGATATTGTGCCAACTTCATATTAGATCTGCTATTTGTTTGGAACTTATAGAAAAAAAAATATTTATATCCTGATTTCACAAAAGGTTACAAGTAGCAGCTATGGAGGGCCAGGACATTGTCATGGCACAAACCTAAAAGAAATCAGTCTTGACTTTTAGAAGAAGGAACGTGAAGCGTTACCCTCGACCGTCCACCCTAACCTCCTCTAAAATCTTTTGCAGCAGTAAAACGTCACACTACTTCCAGCTTTGCTACTTCGAGAGAACAGTCATTACACTCACTCCAGCTTCTGCTGAGGGAAGGACGTAGGTACGTCATGTATAGTTCTTTAGTGCGCTTGCATAATTGCAATGTGAAACCAAAACTCACCGGATCAAATGTATACAATGTAACAAAAACGCAAACCTTGGTTGGACTTTCAGGTGTGAAAAGGCCCTGAGACTCCTGAAACTGATGTGATGCGACATGCTTGAGAGAAGACGTCTCACTCTGCTGGAGTTCAGAAGTACAGAAACATCCTCAACTGTAACACCACTGTGCAAACGCAAGTGGACTGAGTACAGACTCCGGCTGCAGAGAGCACTTTAACCAGGCACGTTTCATCAAGTTGCTCACAGAATTAACAGAAATTAGAGACAGCTGATATGACCTGCGACGTTTGTCATTTTAACCAGTGAAAGTGACAGTTAGCGCCGGCCAAGAAGGAGAAGCTGCTACCTGAACGTTTTGTAATGAGAGAGAGAGTTACAGAGTCGGAGCTTAACACATACGTGTGATGTTATTTTGCCAATCCAGGTGTCAGAACTCAGATTCACACAAATACATTCACACTCACACGCATGAAAATGAATCAGATCTGATCTAGCAGGCTGAGGTGGAGAAAACACAGTAGAGTTCAGTAAAGAGAGGCTCGGATTTTGATCAGCTTTATTTTATACCGGTCCATTAAAACGTGCCTGGATCGGCCCCGATACGGATTCCGAGGATCGGCTCACATCTGTAATCGTAAGTCGATGGTTCCAAATGCAACTCCATTTTTTTTCTTTCATGCTCGTTGTGAGGCCCTCTGGTGGCAGTGTGGCCCTTCACAACTGCAAAATGTGCGTATACCTGAAAAGTATTATGGACATCACCATTCTGTGTTGCATTACATGGAAGCATCACAAGTAGAGTGTTTGAGTCATTTTAAGCAGAAATACCAGACATCACCTCTCAAGTGTGAGAATCTTCTGGTTTTCTGTCTCTTATGCAATAGTCTGAATATCTTTTTGTTTTGGGCCGTCGATTGAACAAACCGATCTGCAGACATCACTTTGTAATCTTAATAATCGTCAGTCGTTGCTTGTTAGGACGCCAGATTATTAAATGTTTAGATGCTATAACTGAGGAAAGACGTAAAGGTCTTTCATGATGGCACCCACAACGAACTAGACCAACGTCTATTTAATGAGGCCGCGTTGGTCTGAAGAGATGCTGCCGTGATGTTTTCTTGTAGAGCTGTCACTGCGCTCAGGTTAGCTACAGCGAGGCAGTCTCGCTGGCATTATGCAGCTGTCTGGGTCACTGTGAACATTGTACTGTGCACCTGAAAATGTTTGTTATTCCAGCTGTAAGCAGATGGCTTATGTGTATGAATTTCAATGCGATAGCGATCACGTGTACTTATGAAGGTTTGTCTTCCCATGCTGCACCGCTGTGATGTGTTGTGAGCCCGGTGGGTAAAGCAGGCTCTCTCTGTATTACTTATAGAGGGGAAACAATGAGACCCAGGGATCACGCTGAAATCCCTCATGCCTCGTTCAGCCTCCAGGTTGTCGGAGTGCCACCCGTAATTTAATTACCTCCCTCTGTCTGACAGACCCGCTGCCTGTGCTGGCTGCCACCCCTGCATTACATTAAACATACACACTCTCACAAACACTGTCAGAGATCCATTGGGGAAAAGCGCAGGCGGTAGAGGCCAGCCTTTCAGAAACGAAGCAGGCTAGCGTGAGTGTGTGCGCACACACCAACACACAAACAGCGACACAATCCCTTCTGAGCAGGTGAGAGCTGTGCAGATGCTCTTCAGTCGGCAGGAAAAATAAGCCCTTAATTACTACCCAGCCTGTCTCTCTCTTCCTGTGTTCCTCTCCTTCCCCCTCGTTCTCCACTCCTCCGTCGCACTGCACTGCGGTTGCGGTGCTTGCTTGCCTCAAGGCTGGTGATTGCGGCGCAGGGCTCCTCCGAGAGTCTTCCCTTGTTATTATCCTTAAACAAGCAATTACAGCCGAGTCCCCGAGTGGAGCAAAATAGAGAGGGCACACCCATAGAAAAGCTCTGGGTTCTTCAGACAAAACGAATAGCAAAGCTCTCCCGGGCAATTTTGTTTCTGGAATTGGCTGCGCACTCCCACCAGTGCTGTGATGATGGAAGAAATGCTATGGTTAACATGAAAACCAGAGCGGGAGAAAAGAAAGCAAAATTTAAATAGCAGCACTGAAAACAACACAAGCAGAACTGCTATGTTTGACATTAGACAGTTACGAAACACATTTCTCTATTTTTGCAAAGGCATCGGGGTAATTTTCCTGCTGTCTGGGTTTTGGGGAACAGTAAATTAACAGGCAGCAAAGGCTTCAGGAGGGGCAGCTCCAGTTCAGAGGTTCTGCAGCCGAGGGACAAGCCGGGAGCCCGAGCTGGCCCAGTCGATGGAGGTTCAGGTGAGGCAGAAGGACTGAGTGTTTTCAATGACCTCACACCTATCACTCAGAAAACCTGCCTGGGCTTTTTAAAGCCACAGAGAGATGGAACATCACTGCAAGATTTACAAAGCGTTTAGTTTTTCATGTTCAGAATGCCATTAGCAGTCCAACCTAAAAAAAAAAAAGTTCATTTATTGGTTACCTGATCGAGGGCTGCAGCATGAAATCTGAGCATATACAAAGGGCCTTTCCCCTTGTACTAATAAAGTAGTATTAAATAAGAAGTCATGTGCAAACGCTAGCATGACAACCAAGAAGAAAGAACAGTATTTCCCTCATTGTTGTTTACGTCTTTATGACGTCCTGGGTGTCAGACAAAGGTGGAAAACAGCCATCTTACATGTCTGGCTTCCAGCTGATTCCCGCACGACTGTCTGCTGTCCACTTAGAGTATATCTGTCCTATCTGTGGCTCAGCGTGGTGTTCACTGGTTCTGTCTAAGAGTTTGTTTTCTATTTCTATTTCTATTATATATATGCTTGATGAAATATTGATACTTCAGGGTGTCATTGGGGGTAGTGGCATACATTGTTTTAATACTACCACTGGGGGGAGCCAAAGTTGGACATTTTCAAATACTACATATAGTGGCTTTAAGTGCACAAATACTGGACTTCATAGTTACAGGTTACTTACAGTCAACACGTGACAACTGGACTTGGCTTTGAGAGGCTTCACCACACAGTAACCAGTGCTGTTTTCTTTCTGCAGTCCCACTATGTGATTTGGAACTTTACAAAAACAAATCAAAGTAAAAACTTTCATGGAGCAGCTCTGTTACTGGGCGGGTTTGCCTCTCCTCTTCAGTTTCTGTTTAACACTGTGTGCTGTGGTCTGGCAAACATTAGTGCCAATTCCACCATTGCCCCCTATAGTACGTATTCCCCTCTCTCCTGTTTGCTTCCTTGAAGTTACATCACAGGCATTACCTCACTGCACAGCGCAACCTAGTCTAAACACACTCACTGTGATGTTGCCATAACAATGTGTTCCACTGGCTCTCAGCTCAGCCCGGCTCGTCCAGCACCGAGGCAGTCCATCACTCATAAAGCTGTAATGCCTCTCACCCGAGAGGCTGCAGGTCCCCCCCCCATCCCCCTCCATTGCTGCGATGACGACAGACTGTTTTTCGCGAGGAAAGCCAGAGAGGAGAATGGATTCACCAGATGTGCTGTATTAAACAGACAAATGGAGCATGGGAAAGCTCTTTATAAAAATAATGGTGCAATTTGAAAAATAATGACTTCAGGGCTCAAGACTAAGAAAGCATTAGCTTTTAGCTTATTGCAAGTCTTGTTCAATTTGAAAATTCATGATGTGAAGGGCTGAATTGCATGTTAGGAGGAAGTCAAGAAACAGGAAGCATAATGGGTGTTTTTTCTGTCCAAAGTCTTTTTAATACATTGCACAGACAGTGGGGGTGCTCAAACATGTCAGAAAGCTCAAATATATAGGCATAAAGCCCCTGGGACTACACATTATATCAAAATGGGGGTGCCATTTTGATATAATGTGTAGTCCCAGGGACCCATACGGAAAGATACTGTTGTTGATTTACTGTTTAGCTGTGTAATCATCTACACTATATGTGAGAAGTTGGGTGAAATGTAGAGTTACAATGGCCATTCTTGTACATTTTTCAGAAGAGGTTAATTTTCATGGAAGTACAGAAAGTATTGCTCTTTTGTTGTGGGTCCCCTGCAGCACTTTCCAGAACCCCTCTGTGCCCCAGACTCCTGTTGGGCTCCATTAACCAGTCCTCTCTTGTTTTTGTTTTTTTTGTTGTCATCATTGCAGTCCAAAATGATGTCTTTTCTAAAAATGTTCAAAAAAACCTTTTTTGTGTTGTTTTGTGAGAACTTGCAATGTGGCTTCAAAACTGCAAGTCTGATTTGGGAAATATGTTTAAAAACCTGAAAGCATCACAGTATTACACAGTAGTACATAGTTTGCCCACCAGACAGCACTGAGGAGCATCGGTCGAAGAAGTATGCACAAAAGTAACCGTAACAATATCTCTAAAAGTATAAAGTTGCATAACATGGAAATACTCAAATAAAGTACAAGCACCTCATAATTATACAGTAATGGAGACGATGCAGTGACAGCAGTTACATTCCAACACTGCTAAGATTATATTTACACTGTCAAATGTTCTTCTCACTATACAGTATATATTGGTCACAATCATTTTTTAAGCACATTTATTGGATCCTGAATGTGTGTTTATGTAAGGTTTTTATATTAGAATGAATATCAGTCAATATATCATCAACATTTTTTATAACCCTCAAAAATCAATATCGGCATCATCCTCAAAAATCAAGCACTGATTAGGCTCTCATTATAATATATGACTAATAAGACTGTTCTTAAGACTGGTTTAATTCCTCTTAGTGCATTCAGCACTACAATTCTGATCCTAAAACACCATATGCCATTTGAATAACATATCAGCTCATTAGTTACTATTAGTTACATTTTGTAAGGTACTGTGTGGACTTTTCAGAAAATCCTTGTTATTTATGACATAGATGGCTGTTAGGTGAACTGCAGTCAGCATCCTCTTGCTCGTGCTCGCACTCTGTGGACGCGAGCATGCATCTTGAGCATCGGCCAAAAGTTAAAGCTATCTGTCCATCAGGAAACTCCGTAAGCATCAGAGGGTAAACCATAAAATATTTTCTCCATAAGATATGATCCAGCGTGCATAAACGTCACATTTTCGCATAAAAACCATCCCGATTCCTTCACATAGTAATCAGACGTTACAATCCGTTCACACATTGGCAATAAAAAGCTATTAATACACAAAAATTTAATATTTAGTGCAATCAATTTTAAACTGTATTATGTATGAATTTTAGAGTAAACATGTCAAGCACAAAGTTTAAACCAACCTCCAACCTGCGCATGAGCATTTTTATTGGCATTGCAAGCCTTTCCAGAGGGAATGAAAGTGATTCCGTCACGTTTTTTTGCTCTGCTTTGATTCTATAAGGTCAGCGTCATGAACTAAATGATTAGTTTAAACCTGCAGGGCAGAACTTTTGTCTCCCCCTTCTGGCAGTGAGATTAATTACACAAACACTGTTGACGCGTGCTTATGACTTATGCGTACAGGTGAGCTCCGCCATACTCCTACTTGCTGTAGCCTACTCCGTCACTACGGTTGCTCCCCCCCTTCAGCGCTGGCAAACCAATCATCGCTGGTTGATGTGAAACGCTTCCTCTGATCTCTACAAGCGGACACTGCACAGTAAAAAACTTAAACACAGTAAACACAGTAAATTGTGGTTCCACAGTGGAACCACAATTCTTCCCAGCTTGGCTCGTCTACAACAGACTGACCGCCAGCTAACAGCAGCAGCAAAGCCACCTCTCTTTCCCTCCCACGGACGGGTAACATAACAACTGGGCATAGCATTGAGTAACAGTGTATTTGGCTAAGCACAGGACTGTTTAGTTAATGATGTACATGTACTGATGTGTTTTTCTGACGTTTGTCTGACGTGTTCATCTGTTAATTTGGTAGCCACATGCTAAATTGATGTTAGGCATGTTATGCTCCACACAGACAGCCTTTGCATGCTAACTAACTCCTTTTAACTTGGCACCGTTATCCTAAACAGATCATACACCTCTAATTTGACTTAAAGACAACCACACACACAGCAGAGAGTAATATTAAAGCTCCCGCTTCACATGTTCCTTTGTTTCTGACCATGTGGGTTCATGCTCGTGCACGCGAGACATACGGAGGCAGAACAAAGAAACATACATTCTTGTTATAGTTATTAATTTAATTTAATTAGTAATCTGAGTTGAAAATTGATAGTTTAGTGTATTTTATGAGACTCAATCAATTAATTGGCTATCATTTCTCTTCTTTAAGAAGAGTGGTGCCCCCGAGGACTTTATTCATTAGTTATTTATGATTATCTTTGATAATTCTGATTATTCTGCCATAATTAATTGATCGCACCTACACAAGTGGGTGCCCCCCTTTAACCATTGTAAATCCCAACACTGTATTTTACTAGACTTGGGCTGTGAAATGTATTCTAATTGTTTCATTATCTTTTTGTCGTGCAGAAAATATTTCTGTGTGTTTTAATTTGTAAACAAACAGAAATGTAAAAAGAGACTTTAGAGGTGTTAGGTCAATTTTTCACTTTGGACAGAGTCTTCCGGTCCTTATGCTAAGCTAGGTTAACCACGTCCTGACTCCAGCTCTGTACTTAAAGTCCAACTGAAATCCCATTTAGTTATTTCTTTTTGTAGTAAAAAATAATGTCAACGTGTTTCTTAATGTACATCAGAAATACTCCTTTTCCTCTCAGCAGCTGGAGGGGTGTGTCTGTGTTTGATTGACAGCAGTTGCAGGCTGAGCGCCGGCAGGAGACTACAGGTGGAGTTATGCTTGGCGAGCTGCACGTAGGCAAACATGCATGTGGGTTGCTTGGACACGCTTGCGTAGCTGTTTCTTTTATACCTGCATATAGTGCGTTGATGTTTGTCTTCGTCTCTGACCCACCTCCCGACAGGAGTTGAATCAACCAATCAACATGCTTGATTCGAAGGTCCAATGCGTATTTGAGATTTGGGAGGTGTTCGTGTCGGCTCCACTGTGAGCCTCTGTGACCTACAGCTACCCATAACACTCTTCTCTGCAAAGGTTTGCAGGTTTGATGTATCTTTGGAGAAGCATAATTCCATCTTAATTAAACAAACTTGTGCTGTAGCCTACGTGTCATGGGCAGACAGCGTGTTGTTAGTGGTATTGAAGATGAAGAACCACACCAGCACATGTATTTCACAAAATGATTAACTGTACCTTTAAACTTCTCAACAAGTTTTCAGAACAGATATATATTGATCAATGAGTGAACCAATTACTTGAAGCATCCCACAGGGCACACCCTGTTTACATCAGTAATGAAGGCTTGACCATGATATCATCTTTCTCAATCTCTGAAGGAAAGCATAGTCTCATATAAAAAGCATTAATTCGTTTGCTTTAGGGCTCAACCAATATATAATGTTGTGGGTTTCAAAGAAGATATATAAAGAATACAGTAAACTACAGATACTTTACTTTCTTGTCCTTTTCCAATTATGTGTCTGCTGATATGACAGAACCTCATTTCCTGAACTTATTAAAGAAGAAAATGTGTGCTTTGTCTGATGAATGTGAGTATAATTGTTTGCTTTTGTTGCTCAACTTAAATATGAATTATAACTCTGTCTAAACTAGGGAGTTATAATAAAACCAGATATCATATATATACCTACGTACGAATCCTTGTTTCTTTAAAATAGCTTGAGGAGTTCAGCAGAAATCCCATTATTGAGAGTATGATCAGTGAAATGCGTGCCAAAGTGTGCCTGTTAATGCAAAAACACTAGCGGATAGAGCATGATGGTAACAAAGGCTTAATGGATCATGTAGTGCTTATGGTTTTGCATGTTTTAGCCAGGCAGCCTTTGGTGGATAGGTAATCCATCACAGGGATGACTTCATCACATTTCTTTTTTTGTCAACATATTATGGTATTGTAATATACCGCAGCTGAACATTTTGAAAACTGTGCATTTAAGGTTAAAAATATATAGATCAAAGACATAGAGACAATAATATGAGAATCAGTCTAACAGCTAACATCTGTACAGTTGGTTCATTTGCTGTTTGAGGCGAATAAACACAAACGGTCAAAAAAAGATGATATCTCCGCTTCTGCTGCATCGATTTTGATCCTTTTGTTAAACTGTCCATCGTGAGCCAGACAATGTTATAGGAGTGCAATGATAAATCTGTGGAGGACTCTTTTAACTTGCTTACTGAACGCGCTCAAAGTAGTTTGTTCTCACTCGTTTTTTTTGTCATCCCAGTAACTAGAATGTAAATTGTCCAAAAACGAATGTGTTAAAATGTTCATTGTAATGAAAAACTGTTCCATCTCTGAAGTACTGTACGGAAATTAACTGAAACTAGTAGATGCCTGAAAGTAAGGAAATCAATCCAAAATATCATGTGCTTTGGAGTATAGTTGGGAATAAAGTATATGGGCTGAAAATGCAAAACCACCAGTACAGTATTTTTTTAGTCCCTTTGTTTATTTGAAGGATAGAATTTCTTTTCTTTTTTTTTGCATTTCAATTTTAGGACTGCATATTTGAGGCATTCAAAACATGAATTATTGCTTTTATAAATGTATAATTCATTTTTGTTTATAGGGGTGTTTGACCACGGATGAGAGATATTTTTGCTGCTTTTCACTGCATCACTGCACATGCAAACACTGCCAGAGCTGCATTCTGCTGATATGTTGCTCCTCTTAATGTGAGGCACTTCATTGCTCCTACAAGTCACATCTGTTTTGCTGAAGTTGACTTCTTCCCAAGGCTCCCAAAGACTTGATAGCTCCGTCAGGGTTAAACACATAGCTTCCGCACGCACACACACATGCACACACACATGCACAGTGCACTGAGACTATGATGAGTCAAATTGAGGGTTGCTAATTATAGCCTGGGGAAAGTTTTGCCTTTTTGCTCGTCATCAGCTCTCTTTGGGAAGAGCAGAGAAAGACAGGCTGTTGGTGGGGGGTTGATGGGAGGTGGGTGGCGGCTTCTTTCTCTAGGCATCCGGCATGTCCTCTTCCGCGACCGTGCGTGCTCCTCGTGCAAGCTCCTTGCATCTGGACCTCTTCAACAACCCCCACCCCCAAAGCTCTGCCTCCTTCCACTGATTACATTGTCCTTCATTTTGGTTTCGCAGCATGAGGATATGTTTTTTATCTGAGTTGTCTTTTCCTCCTTTGAGTGGCCTATCTTCCTTTTCTCATGTGGGGAAGCAGGGTGGCCTGTTGTCCCACAGCATGCAGAGGGAATGTGTGATCCAGTGGTGTAAATTAAAAGGACACGTTTTTATCAACAAGCAAAATCAAGAAACACAGTTTGGGGAAAAACATTTTTTCTTTGTCTGGTGGTGTTCTATGTTTTTCTTTTTGTCAACAGTTCCCATGAATAGACCCAAACCAACAACATGTTAGTCCGTCTCTCAATACTTTCTGACTTCCCTACCCTGTCTGTCAGCCCCAAGCCATCTGTTGCTACTGACGACTTTAAAAACAGCTCATTTTTTAAAGGCTCAGGTTTTCTGCAGTGATTGATTCTATATAAGGGGCGTTCTGCAGTGGGCAGTGTTAATTTTGGCAGCTATTTTAGATGTAGTCTTAGTCTTCACACTAAAATGCTTATTAGTTTTAGTCGATGAAAAGTCATTACATTTTAGTCAACTTTTAGTCAAAGCGTTTTGTCTCTTTAAACTAATTCATTACCATTAAAATCCCACTAGTGCTGAAACAACTAGCCGATTAATATAGAGCTAAGAAATCATCCACAAATGTCTTCCAAATATATTGCTGTGTAATCTTAGAAACAACAGTTTGACTAGATAGTAAGTGCAATGCATGTTCAGGGCTGCCATTATGCTTCTTCTGGAAAGGACTGGAGTAAGGAACAGTAAGCGAAATCAGGCACTCTTGTCCAAATATATAAATAAACTCGCAGGCTATAAACGTTACAGCAGCAACACATGATGCACATTTAGCCACATTGGGGAACAGGTCTGAAAAGCCCTCGCAGTTGTTCCCCAGATGTTTCACTGGAACGATAGGACATGATAAAGCATTTCACTTGTCCGACCAAAAAGTTGATTTAGTTTTGAAGCTAATGAACTGATGTTAGCTAACACATTAACCCGGATAACGTTTGCCTGGAAGACAGGTTCATTCATTCATTTATTACCGCAAACTGAAAACTGTTTTGTTAGAAAAACTGGCTTTCAGCCAGGCTAATAATTAATAATAACGTCAGAACTCATTTGTCATAGAGTTAAAAAAGGAATTCTCTTTTTTTTCCTATCAAGTAGGTACTCGATAGCATGGCCGTTCAACAGTATCTTTCCTCACATTTTCTCCATGCATCTAAAAGAAGCTCTTCACAGATTTGTTTTCTCATAGCTAAAGTTTTCTTGAATTCAGTTCTAGGTAACATTACAAGTGTTTTAGAAAGCCAATAAATACCTCACACTGAAAAAGTGGGAAACGGGGGGTGGACATTGGAGCGAGACACCTTTCCTGTGTTTGCATGTTCTCATGACCCCTGTGTGATGTCGGCGGCATGGTGGTTGGAGATGAAACTTGGCAAATAGGGGTGTCAGATGGATCCAGGCCTGAAACTGTTAGTCCAGAGGATCCTCTACAAGCAGGATGCAGCCCCTCTATCACCCTGTTTCCCGTGTGAATGGAAACCCAGATCCAGGCTCTGTCCCGGGGATCCCCCTCACACACACACACACACACACACACACACACACACACACACACACACACACAACCACCACATCCCCAAACCCCACCAGGACCTGGCACCACACATCCAGCTCCTCCAGCCCTCCGCTGTCCTCCCCCTCGTCTCTGCTTTCTCCCCTGGCCCCTAATTGCTTCTATGCCTTTATTCTCACAGTGTGAGAAGTTTGACAATGTACATAAACGAAATTCCAGAATAGCAGCGGGATATGGAAAAAGCACATGTGGAAGCAGTTTGCCGCCCCTGTGGAGAAGACTGGGAATCTGCAGTTTTATAGATTTGTTCTGAGCAGAGAAGGATGCCGCTATTAAAGCTCAGGGCCCACTTCCACTTGTTTGTGCCTTACAGGGACTAAAACCTTGCTTTATATGCCTTGTTGCACAGGGCTATGTTTAGTGGACTGAACTGCCCATGTGTTCGTCACTGATTTATGCAGGTCCTTGTATAACTCCTCTGCTTCATGCCAGTTCTCTGTGGTAACACAAGCTGAAATGGTTTTGTATCCAAGCAAAGTGAATTCCTCATGAAGACTGCATGGGCACTAACCACGTCATAACAAAAAGTATGGAACAATATTGAGAACTGGCTAACAGCGTCACTTACAAGTAACATTTTTTCAGAAAGTATGGAATAACATTAAGAACTGGCTCTTATTGAACAAAACTGAGGACTGCCTACCAGCAACACAAAGCACTATTTTTTTCTAAAGATATGGAACAAGACAGAACTGGCTAACTGCGACACTTACAAGTCAAAACAGTTTAACAAAAGACAAACGGGTCAACTGCAAAAGGTAGAGGGTGATATTCTGAAAAAAGACCTTGATAGGTAGGTACATGTGTGGTGGGAGTGTGTGAGGGATTTGGTACAGTGGTATTATTTGATTATTGTTTCATTATCTCCACTATTTGCCAAAAACAGCATGCTGATCCACCTATTGCTTCCGTAGAAATTCAATGGGAACTAAAGGATTGAGGAACCTTATTGACTTTTCAATAGCAGGTGATAAAGCAGGCTCCAAACAGCAGAATTATGGGTGTATGTGTGGGCCCATGCTGACAGAATAATATCCCTATTAAATCCCTCTACCAGTAGATTAACCTTGTTTAAAATAGCTACATGGATACAATGTAAAGGCATTCACTGAGGATTTACATATTGCAGCATTTTGAGCAGCAGTGTGGGCACTGTTTACTGTCAGACACATGTCTTTCTAGAATAGTCCTGTTGACCTGTTCAGCAGTTTGGTATTTGGATATAAAACACATTCCTTCTTCTTCATCTTTATCTCTCCTCCAGCTCCAGTCCTCCCTCCCTTCTACCAAGTCCAGACTGGCTGTAAGTGATGTCCTGTTTACTGCTGTTTAACAACAACAGAATTAGACTCTCATCGCTCCAATGGTAGGAGTTGGGAGGGGGGGAGGGGGGGTAAAGGTACAACCAGCTCCAGATGTAGGTCTGCAAGTAAAAGCTCCCAAGACTGTAAAGTATAAATCTGATGACTGAGGCCATAAAAACCGGTTCTCCCCCGGTCTTCAGTGGCATCCCTCAACCTCTTGGGTCACTGAGATTATTGCTCTATCTTTCACCGGTGAATAGTTGGCAGTGCAGTCTTCCAGCTGGACCAGTAGAAACATTCTTCAGCAGTGCTGCTTTCACAAGAGGAATTTAAAAAATGTTTATTATCTGTATATAGTTTTGCCCTGTCCTGTTTGATTCGTAAAGCATCTTTAATGAGTCTTTTGAGACACAAATGTACTCTGAATTTACGGTTTCAACATTAACATTATTCGTCTCTTTTAATTCAGTTGTGTCCTGATGTCAGATTTGGGAGCTCATGCTGCATTCGTGTATTCACTTGGCAGACGTACAGATGAGGAGAAGCCTTAGAGAATAAGGGCCTCAACACTTTGTGTAGGCCACACATTCCTTGTTTTACGTGACACAAGTGCTATAAGTAGCACATAAGTGCATAGAAAATGACTTTTTTTAGAGAGAGAGGGAGAAAGAGCATGTTAGGTGCGTAAATACTCTAGAAGAGGTCTTCAAGTTCTTTTTAAAGACAGAGACGGATTCTACTGACCACATCGAATCCAGTAACTCGTTCCACCACAGAGAGAGCACAATGTTAGCATTCCTATTTGTCTGATTTTTTTCCCCCATTAGGATCTGGGTCTTCGCAGGCGTTCAAACAGAAAACAGCCCTTTGTTAAAACAACACAAGAGGCTGCTTTGGTGTGGGCACGTTGCTTCAGGTACTGGTGAGACAATGACATAGGATCCAGGAAGTCCAGTTTGAGGGTTAGAAAGTTTATCTGCACAGCGGTTACGAAAACTGTGAGAGAGAATTGTATTACTCTGGAAAGTTATCACAGCGGCAATCACTTTTGTCGCTATGATTTACAGATAAACAGTAGCAATATAGTGTTCACATAGCAAAGTAATCTACCAGGAATGTGTGCTTGCACATATTTGATCGACTAACGCAACTCTTTAGCCAGACGACCCCGCTCCTACTGAGCCAACGCAGCAGTCCCATTCAAAGAAAGTAGGGGGCTGCAATTTCTCAAGCAGTGCTAATGTGAGTCTGCACACAGTGGCACAGCAAAATTCATTCGCACGTCCTGCAGAATATATGGTGCTGGAAGCCTCGTGACGTAGTGACTGCATAAATGAACAGAAAGGAATATATTTGTCCCATCCACTCTTGTCTTACAACTGACAGAGAACCATAACTGATCCCTTTAGGGGAGCGGTTTATTCTCTGGCAGAGCAAGGTTGTATAAAATTAGATGGTGAAGCTCATATCATAGCTTCCTCCATTTTGAACTCTCCGGGTCTCCCTTCCCCAGAACGCCAGCACCATCAAGTTCAACAAAGTTGGATTTACTTCATAAGTGTGCGTGTTTTGATTCTGTATAAATTAATTGATTTCAGTCCAAAAGTTTAATGTTACTAAATCTTCTCTGACCAGGGTTTTACGGTGGAAAGATCATTCAGTGTCAGTCAGTATGTCCAACGCATTTCTCCAGAGGATAAATCTTGACAACTATGGCCCTCATCACCATGAAACCTGCTGTGAAAAATACTTTCCCCAGAGGATGAAGCCTAATGTTTGGCCATCCTCATCCTTTCTTCTAGCGTCACCGTCAGGCCAAAAGTTCCACTTGTAAACAAAAAATATCTCAATCTAATAGGAAGCCATGGAATTTACTGAGCACATCCGTAGTCCCCAGAGGATGAACCCTTTTCATTTCTGACACTCCATGAGCTTTCCTCCAGCACCACCCTCTTACTTCCCCCTTCCATTGGTGAGTCCCTGGTGCCAAAAATGTGTTTCCAATCTGAGTTGTACTCATATGGGACATTAGCATGTGGAACAACAGTTTCTGCTCAGAACCAATGAGAGCTGTTTGAGGAAACATTCACTGACAGCCAGCTCAGAAACTATGAGCCATAACAGGCAAACCTTGCTTTGATCATCCAGTTCCACATGAAAACAGCCCTGTAAAAATCACTAATGGACCCGCTGCAGAAAATATTTCATATTACATACCCTAAAATCAGTCTTCTGAATGTTTTCGTACAATTTATTTTCCTCATGAGTGACTGCAGTAAAACATGGATACAGATTTGGTGACATCACTCAAAGGTTTCTGTAGGAACATTTTAAAGCATGGATCTTTTTTTAAGTTTTGTAATTTTCTACGCCCAAAATTGGTAAGAGAGGAGAAAACCTGATGGCGACCACCACACCTGACTGTGATAAGCTGAAACACCTGTCAATCAAACCCGAAAAACTGACCAAAATGCCCGACCCTCGAGGAAAACATTCCTCTAGTCCTCTAAGTCGCTGTCACTTACACACAGGGGACAGTTATTTCACACCATCTTCTTATTCTCTTAAAAATGAAACAAACAAAGAATGACTGACTCTACTGAGTGCTTGTAGACACACAGACTTGGTGAGAATTTGGTGCATTCATTTGTTGCGTCCCCCTAATTTGCCCCTAAAACCACCAAGGTTCTCTCAAGCCTCTCAGCATCTAGTCATACTGTCTCTCGAGGCAAAGCACTCTTTAAATAGAGAAAGTATGCTGGCACAATCTTTGTCAACTTTGGGATGAATGTTATTTTACTACTTCAATGAATGGTTGCCTAGTAACAGCCACAGCTATCGTTCTACCACGAGATGCTCTCTTCCTGTGCTGATGTCTCGTACATTTTGTTTTCCCCTAAAAGGTTAGTTTAGGTTCAAAACCATGGTCAGTTCTCAGAATCCAAATTTTGCAGCAAAGATACATTTAATCTAATTAAGCATGTTGTTAGCTCTTAACATTTTTCTCAGCCTGGTTTCAGACCTCTGAATCATGGCCCACATCTCCAGTTTGTTCAGTGATTGAGTGTGTTTTAATCCACCTGTTTTTATGCACATTTTCAATTTGGGCATAAAAAAACCTGAGTGGAAACACCGGAAATAAAAATAAATAAAGCTTAAAAACAAAATGCGACAAAGTGCAGTGGAAACAGATTTAGGGAATAAATAATGATGCACATGAAATGTCACTCAAGCTGCCACCGAACACATGAGATCTGCGTGGAGCGGTGAGGAGACTGTAACTGTGTGAGATAACTTCTGTTATGAATTGGCGCTATAGAAATAAAACTGAATTGAACTGAATTGTAACCTGAAACAGAACTGTCATATTTCCATCATGCTTTGACTGGAGCTCTCTGAATCACGTCATCTCGTTGTGTCCTCTTCTTCTGCGATGGTTTAATGGCGCCCAGCTGTTTATCTTGATGTGCCCAGGCTCCTAATATTCACATAACAGTGGTGGATGGAAACGCATTAATTCGCCTTTCCTTTTGCCAATTTTCTGGAAATTTGGTTAAAATTTGTGCTACATTTGGATGGAGACCTGAAATAGGTCTGGTGTTGTCACCATTGACAGCTGATTGCTGTTGATGAAACAATCAATCAATCAGAGCAACATGGCTAGCTAGATACATCCATTAAAAAAGCGACAGAAAAATGGCCACAAGCGAGGATGAGGCTGACGCAGCTGCACGGGGTGTTGGAAGTCACAACTCTTGTATCGGCATAAACTGTCACGAAAAACATTAAGTTAGCTGCTCAAAGCAACCGCTACCACACCCATGTCAACTGAGAGTGACCACGGCAGGACACACAGTCACACAACAAGACAACAACCAAAAGTTTTATTTTGGCATAAATAAGTTTCTTACACAATGAACGTTAAGTAACTAGAGCTGATGTCATCTGCCACCAGTGATGTTCGTGTTTTCAAATGAAGTGAAAGCAACGGCTTAAACTGGGAAGTCTGCTAACATTACCTGGTTGGTCTTGCTAATAAAAAAAGGGAGAAGAGATAAAAAGGTTTGCTAAGAGATTAATTAGCGTTGGAGCTCGGTGAATCCAGGTAACAGGACCCTGATTTTTGGAACCAAACCTTAGTACTAACATGGACTCAACTGGTTATGTAAGTACCAGGCAACAAGCTCCTGATGAGCTGATCTGTAGAATCGGAAGATTAATTGTGTTTCAAGTATTTAAATGAGCTTTTTTAATTGCATGCTCCCATGCAGCGGCCACAGAAATGCGCTCATATCATCGTACAGTCATCCTGGGCGCTGTCACTGCAGCTCCAGTCACCTCCTGAGGCCATGAAGAAAGTCTGCGCTCTCTTGTGAGAGATATTTGCGTGCTCACAACTCATGAAAGAACTCTCCATTACCATCAAGTTAGCAAGAAGTCCTCTGAAGGGGGATTTTCCCTTTGAGACACAGATGGAGAGTAGGACCACAAAACCTCCCACAGAAAGTTAAATTGAATTTGGCTTGAGCAGAACATCAAACTGCTCTGAGTCACCAGCAGCAGGACAGCAGCGCGGTCAGTGTGATCCTGTTCAGTGTTCTTGCATACGGTGCGAGAGTCAGCCAGTTAGTTTGATGACACCATGTTGACCTTTCTGTGCCTGAGAGGACACCTTCGGTCTTCTGTCCTCCTGAATCATAAGGTTCCTTTGTTTACAAATCCAGCTCCGTGAGCTGAGTCACTCTGCTGTAGGAAAAACACCGACTGCCTCTATTTCACATAGCAAATTAATTATCAGCATCATTTGGTGCCCATCCTGGTTCTCTCTGCTGCACCACACCCTGTGAATCCTCAGTGTAAACTGGCTGAACCTCACAAATTCACATGAAGAAAAACATTTTTATTTTACTAAATTCGAGCTTGAAGCATTGAAGCAAAGAAAAAAAATCACATAGTGACTGATGTTTAAGGACTCGAATCTCTTGATTTGCTGGTTAAAAGGGACCTAAAAACTAGCTGAATTCAGTTTTAGACATCTATATTACATGCACTAAAACGGCTTCAAAAGAGTTTCAGTTAAGTAAAAAAAGTAATTTAAACTGTTGAAAAAATTACTTCATGTACAGTAACTTAGACATGTAAATAAACTTTAGGCCAGGTATGACCAGGACATCTAGACGTTGTTGTGTGCACGGGAGATATTATTTTTAATAACTGTGCGAAATCAAAGAGCAAATGGAAAAAAATATGTGCACTGTGCAAATATAATTTTCTAAATCTGTTTCTCTTGGTTTTAATGAAGACTCACTGCCCAGCACAAGCTCAGGTAGTAAGAACTTCTTGGGTCGGTTGGAGCTGCAGCTCCTGTTAGCAGCACTACAAGCCAGTGTAGCGTAAACAGTGTGTAAGCAGTGTGTTTGGGTCTGATATGAGTCCAGTGCCGAGGCGTGCTGGATTTAGGCTGTTTTGGCTACCTTTGATCACCTCTTATTCTCTCTGCAGAGGTTGCAGCCTTTGGTGTCCAAACAAGTTTGTTTTGTTTCTTCAGTTTCTCTACCTTCTCTGTGCCATTTGCAACGCCAACAAAAACCGCAAACTGTTTGTCCATTGTTTTGCTCTGAACTAAATGGATTTCAGTGGACAATTTGTGTTCTCACAGGATCAGGATGGTTCAAGTAAATTTTATTTATATAGCCCAATATCATAAATCACAATTTGCCTCGAGGCTTCGCAGTCCGTACAGAATACAACACCCTCTGTCCTCAGATCCTCGATTCGAATGAGAAAAAACTCCCCCAAAAAAACCCTGGGTGGGGTTGTTGACCAGATGTTGATCTTGGACGATATAAACCCCCAATTACAGTCCACTTTTTTTTTTATGTTTTGTGTACAATGAATTTAAAAAGATTCATTTGTGAGCATTTGAAGTGAGCAGTAATCACAAGTTCAAATCTCTGGACAGGGATTCTAATGAAAGAGAAGTTTTGCCTTAAACCTGATTCCAACTTTATGTCAGATACATGATTACTTTTCATTTATGTTGGTCAGATCCCACATCGTCCTTGCACTTTATGATTAATGGCCACTTACAAACGTGCTGTGAAACAGAAGCATATGTATATTCACATGTCCTGTGAGCACCTGCTCAGCAGGTGTAGCTGTTTGCCACGAGGCATGGGTAGCCCCTCAACCTCCTCAGCTTCAAAAATAATGCCTGTTCAGAACTGAATTTACTTCAACAATTTCATCAGACTTTCCACAAATATGCATCATCCCATAGTGTGGCCGGAGAGTCTGAAGTGCTGTTTTGTAGATATTTCCCCCCCAAACAATTGGGTTAGGGTAGGTTACGGCTGAGCTACGTCCTTAGGGTTAGGTTAGGGTCAGGGTTAAGGTCAGGGTCAGTTCAATTTTGGAACAAGGCCATGGTTTACTGAGGTTGTCTCCCACCAGGGCCAGGTTCCTCAGCATGATGCTTTTTGTACAGCTTTCTAGCAGGCTTATCTTGTAGAGACCAGACCTGAAAGACGTGTAACAAACACCTCAGGCAAAATATTCTTGGAAACAACAAAAAAGCTAATGGAAATCAGAGATGAGCCTGTCCTGCACAGTTTCTTGTTTGTTTAGTCGTGCTCTGGGTGTAGCAGCAGGCCAGAGTGGAGTTCGGACTTACTCTGCAGCAGCTGACACTCTGAACACAGTGTGGAGATGACAGAACTGTGAATGGAAATGGTTTGTCTGTGTCAAATTCCAGTGAGTCACCATTAAGCGGCATGCCTCCCTCTCTCACCTCCCCACATCTGGACGCTGTTAACATTCCTCACTGCTCGTGCACACACACACACACACACACACACACACACACACACACACACACACACACAGACAGACAAAAGCTGTTAAATGTGCAGATACTGTATATGTAGCAATTTAGTCTCAATTGTTGCTGTTAAAAGGACATTCTCACACCCTATACTCTCACACACACACACACACACACACACACACCTCAGTTATGTGTGTGTGAGATAGTGTGTGCATGCTTGTATTTGGACTGAAGAGCCTTATGTCAGGGGAATTCACACTGAATGAGTTCAAATAAAAGCAACCGTGCCATTTCTCTTGAATTCCCTCAAAACAACACACACACACACACACACACACACACACACACACACACACACACACATTCCTGAGTATCAGTCCTGAAAATGAGATCAGCATTTATTTTTTATTCTCAAAGATCATCTAAAGTGATTTTAAACAGTATTCTGGCCTGAATTTAGAAATTAATTCACTACTGAGTTCCTACAACTTCTGCTGAGGGAAGCGTTATCATATAGCTTCCACCGCATAAAATGAAACTTTGATCTCTGCATTGAATATGTAGTATTTTACTAAATATTTAATATATAGCATGAAAAGTTACTTTAGAACAATGGCTTTAATATTAAAGGTGCTAACAGAAACTGCAAGTGAAAACGACCTCAGTCTGACAGACGTGTCACTTTCTTCCGTTGGCAGAGCTAAACTAGCAACATGTTCCAGACCTTATGTTTCGCTAGGCTAAACACGTCCCATCAACCATGGACCCATGTTCTCACCTCAATGACAAAAATGTCTTTTTTCTTCTAAAATTACAAATATGACCGGTGGTGTAATGGTGCGTATACGCCGGTATACAGCATACACCACATCCGGGGAAGGGGATTTACCGTGTACCTGCCTAAAAACAGCCACAGATCAGCAGCCAATCGCGTTACAGTCTTTCATGAAATCTGTGGAAGACTTTTGTTCCCTGACTTTATCGTTTGAAGGAATAGTTCAACATTTTGGGAAATACAAATATAATTAACTTGTTTCATGTCTTTGCATTAAGCACGAAGCTGCAATCAGGACATGGTTAGCCTAGCTTAGCATAAAGACGGCAGCAGGGGGAAACAGCTAGCCTGGCTCTGTCCAAAGTGAAAAATTTGCGCCTACCAACACCTCTAAGTTTCACTAAATAAAAAGTATCTCCTTTGTTTAATCCATACAGATAATAAACTGAAATATACAGATAATAAACAGAGGAATTTCATACTATAACTAAACCTCACCTGTAGCAGTAGCAGATCAGGAAACAGTCGTACAATCATTCATTGACAGTGATTTGTAGTGGTGGAAAGTAACTAAGTACATTTACTCACGTACTGTACTGAAGTACAATTACTTAGTACTTAGTTACTGAGTAAATCCGTTTCATGCTACTTCATATTTCTGCTCCATTATATTTCAGGGTATTTTTTACATTAGACAACTTTAGTTACTAGTTACTTTGCAGATTCAGATTATTAATACAAAATATAATCAACAAATAAATGATGATGTATTATTACAGGTTAAGATAATACTTTATTGATCCCCAGGAGGATATTCACAAGCTACCCAGCAGTATATGAAGTAATTAAAATTAGCTCCACCTTTACCAGCTGTAGTGATGAACACATTAACGCAACAATAATCATAATCCAATACTATAATATGCATTACTCTGAAATGGGCCATTCTGATCACAGTGATTCTTTTAAATACCCAACTCTGTCACCCAAAGCAAGTACATGTATTTCCCAGCATGTTGGACTGTTCCTTTAAGGGCTGATAAATGTAATTTTGAATGCAGTGAGCCGGCACCACCAGAGGTAAAAAGTCTCATGAATAAGTGTGGAAAGACTTCCTCAGCCTGTCACTGAGAGAGTGAGTGGAATATTCAGCACCTTCAGTATGGAGCCTGTCCTGCGGGTGCGGCAGTGACGGGTGCTGGGACCCCTCCCTCGTCCCTTGACTGACCCCGGTTTGAAGCCAGTCTGTCAGGGAGAGAGGCTCATAGCTCTGGGCGCATACCGCCTTAACAACTCCCCCTCTGTTTACCTGTGAACTTGAACTCCATTCACAAACTGAGTCAGACCACTGAGTGTGTGTGTGTGTGTGTGTGTGTGTGTGTGTGTAACTGCAGCAGTGTACATGCAAGCAGTGTGTGTGTGTGTGTGTGTGTGTGTGTGTGTGTGTAACTGCAGCAGTGTACATGCAAGCAGGTGTGTGTGTGTGTGTGTGTGTGTGGGGGGGTGTGTGTGTGTGTGTGTGTAACTGCAGCAGTGTACATGCAAGCAGGTGTGTGTGTGTGTGTGTGTGTGTGTGTGTGTGTGTGTGTAACTGCAGCAGTGTACATGCAAGCAGGTGTGTGTGTGTGTGTGTGTGTGTGTGTGTGGGGGTGTGTGTGTGTGTGTGTGTAACTGCAGCAGTGTACATGCAAGCAGGTGTGTGTGTGTGTGTGTGTGTGTGTGTGTGTGTGTGTGTGTAACTGCAGCAGTGTACATGCAAGCAGGTGTGTGTGTGTGTGTGTGTGTGTGTGTGTGTGTGTGTGTGTGTGTGGAAACAGTAGCTGTGTGTAGTTCTTGTAGCCTAAAGGTGTCGGGTGTGAAGCCTTTGAAATGGCTGCTTTAGCAAATACATGTGAGAAGATGTCTCTTCCTTCTCTCCCAGTGTGTATTTGCCCTGACAAAATATGTGCAAACCACCTCCCCAAATACACACACCCCCCACCATACTTTCCATCATCTTCATCAGTCATATTTCCTCTCAAACTGAAAGTAAAGGGTAATAATTTTACAATTTAAAAATAAGAATAAAACATCCTAAAGTTGCAACCATGACAAGGGGTTTTCTGGACACTGAGTACTGTCAGCGCATGATAACTAGTATCATACTGTAAGAGTATGATATAAAATAAAACATTCTGATATTTTGTCTTCTTATGATCACAATCTGTACATCATAAGCTTTGTTTTCTATGATAGTTATTCCCTGATCATGAGACAGTAGTACGGGGTACAGTACTGGGAAACAAACTTTAGTTTGGGAAAAATGGTGTAAACTGATATTCTGCAGAACCTATAAATAAATCATCCCTATCAGTGTCTTCTGAGGCTTTTTAGTTTCTGCTTTTAATACATGAAAATATAAATGAGTTTTCTTGCGTTTTCCTCCTAGAAGTGGCTGCCTGTGAAATGGCTTGAACATGACATGATGTAGAAATGGAGTGCGCTTGCCTTGTGGCCATCTCTGACAAAAAGCCATGCTGAACCCATTTTGTTTGTTACACGCACAACATCTTTGCAGATCCATCCAGTTTTCAACAAGGCTCCTGTCCTCTTCCCTGTTTTGAATTAGTTTTCATAAATGTGCCTTGCGGCTATTATGCAGCTCTTGCTTTTGGTATTAAACTAATAGTTCAAAGGTTTGGGGAATACACCTATTTGCTTTCTTTCTGAAATTTCAATTAGTGAGCTTTAGAGGTGTTGGTAGGCGTATTTTTGAACTTCGGACAGAGCCAGGCTAGTGGGTTTCCCCCTCCTTCCAGTCTTTATGCTAAGCTAGGCTAACCATGTCCTGCACCCAAGCAAAAAAGTGATCAGTGAATAGCTGACGCTCCCACGTGCACTGATTGCTTTTGGTAATTGCGATGTTAAATGTGAGTGCACTGGGTATACGGTTATGTGGGCCGTGAGGGCTTTAGATGTTGTTGTATGAATGGTCTGTATTTATTTCAAGGATGAGAGAGCCGGGGCACAAGCATTTCACTGTACTTCTGACAATAAAATTGGACTTGAACTTGAGCAGATGGCATGCAGGTTTCCAGGACACTGCATGAAGCTAGAATCCAGTGGTGTTTTACTCCCAACCTGAGACTAAGGAAATATCCAAGGAGACATCCCTATTGGAAAAAAAAAATCTGTTGCACTAAGTTATATCGGTGTCCATTAAACCATCTTTGAGCTTTAATTTTGGCCATTTCTATTTCAGACCCCCCTCTCCTAAACACAAGAGCATACACTGTAATTTTGTGTGTATTATTAGTTCCTCAGTGTGTTTCCCTTTATATCTCCATAAACATTTGCAGAAGACCGCCAAACACAAGTTTACTGCTTATGGCTGCACAGGCCAAAAAAAAGAAAGATGTACCACCCTTTTGTATACCTCCAGCCCCACACACACACACACACACACAGACGTTTTATATTTCCCTGTACACACACATACACACACTGGCCCTTGATGAGTGTATGTGTCTATAACTGTTTCTATCTAAATGTGGAATTTTCGGTAGATATTCTCTGAAACTGCGCACATGATCTCCCTCTCGTTGACGCAGAGTTGAAAATAAAATAATGTATCATGTTTTTTCATTATTCATGTTGATTATGTCACCGTACAGAAGGTGCTCAGTTTAGATTTTAAGTTGTGTCAGGCCAATATGTATGTGTTTAAATTAATCTTATTAAAACTTGTTACAGACCATAGTAGAGGTTGAATACTGTTAACTGCAGTTACGCTGCTTTCAACAAAACACTTCCTGTAGCTGTTTCACATTAAAAGCCTACCAGGAAGGGGAGTGGTCCTCTGAGCCACTTGTAGGCTTTTGATGTGAAGCATCTTTGCAGGAAGTGTTGAGTTCCACTGACGGTAGCTTAACACTGATGGGGAAAACATGTAGAAACAACTGCATTTAATTAGTGAATGACAACAGTATTTGTGTTAAAAAGAGAAATTTAGAGAGGTGAGCATGGCTTGACTCTGTTGTCTGTGATGGAATTAGTGCAGGTTGTGGCTTCTTCTTCTTCTTCTTATAACCACAATGAAGCCTTAAACATGCGAGTGGAAAAAAACACATTTAGATGGTCAACCCCTGATAAAACACAATAGGGGTAGCAACTTGAGTGAGTGAGTTTATGTCCTCTGCTACACCAGAAATAATTTGACAAGTGTCTCTGGTTTGTTAGATTTAAATATCAGAAGAACTGCGTAGTTAGCATGAGCAGTAAGGGCCCGTGGCTGAACAGTGTAAAGTAAAAAAGGGGCCACTCACAAAAAATCTAACTTAATCAGACGTCTCAGTAGCCCACTGCCAGCACAGTTTGACTGACAAGTGCTCTCTGGGGAGCAGAGTGCAAAAACAGCACAGCAACGAGCACTTAGCACCAAAGACGGAGACGAAATCAAGAAAAATACATATCTCCCGAATTACCACTTGTAAACCGCAGACACCGAATCTTAAAAAATACTTGGACGCAGGCCCAGCTACTGTCTGCGAGCGAACATGCAATTCTCTCTGTGACTGAGTGCGTCGCTGGCGTGGCGAGCCTGTGTCTGATCTGGGCAGCGAAGGGTTAAGCTGGCGGCGGCTGGTGTGTTCGCAGCAGGAAGGCAGTGGCCGGGTCCGGGCCGGCCTCCAAACAGATGTTGGTTTGTTTCAGGGCTGTGGTTAAATAGTTGGATGGCGTTCCAGCACACAGGGGAGAGAGGAGAGGATTAGAGCTGTGAGGATCGCAGCTGCACAGACAGAAAGAGAGCAGGAGAAGGGAGAGAGACACGCAGATAAAGAGAGAGAGAGAGAGACTGGAAGCCAATGATGCAGTGCTGAATATAAAGGATGGTAAGCTGCGTGACCTCCAGTCTTTGATCACCATAATGCAAACCACCAGCAGACACAAAAATTAATTATACTTTCAGAAAACGGTAAATTTATGCTTGATTTTATTTCTGTCGTTTGTCTTCGGTGCAAAGCTCTCACTGTAGTGCATTTTTTGCACTGTTCCACCCATATGTCAACCAAACAAGTCTGGCTGCCACATTTTTCCTTCAATTGTCTATTGATGTATTAAAATATTCAGCATCTTGGGAAATAAATATGCTTATTTGCTTGCTTGCGTTGCTTATTTGCAACCTTGTGTCTTGTGTTCGGCACGGAGGTGGGCGGTGATTAGCTTAGCTTAGCATAAAGACTGGAAGCAGGTGGAAACAGCTAGCCTGGCTCTCTCTACCAACCTATCCAGCTCACTAATTGACCGTTTGCTAAGCCACGCCCCCTTTAGTTACTGTTGCTACGCCTGTCAAGCTTTCCGTTCTCGCTTGGCACATATGCAGTTTACAATGATAACGGAGGCAGATTCGTAGTCATTTTTGAAACAGTGGGTCCTTGATTTCAGACACAGGTAGACAAAAGCTTCTCATTTCTACCTGTCGACCGTCGATTTTGCTGGCTGAACTGACAACTGTCATGGCATGTTTTATCAGCTGTTAAGCTAGCATTAGCTCCATGAGTTGATAATGTTTCCCAGCTGACTTGTTATAAAGGGGGTTATACCCTGTAAAGGGGGTCTTAAATATGCATTTGATGGCTACATACATGATATAATGCTAAACGACTGAGGCTAAACTTAGCATCCTCACCAGTTGATGATGATGATGAAGACATGGAAATAAAGAAACAGCATTGTTCTTGTATTGTATCTTGTATTGCAGTATAGAGCTAGTTAGTAAAATCTCTGAAGAACCAGTCCATTCATTCTAACATAACCTTGTTCGGCTGCTTTGATTGCATCCTGGACCAATGTGCCAGTTGTGAATGGTGCTTTTTAACATAACTTGTATTTTAGTGTATTTGCGAACTTTGGACAGAGCCAGGCTAGCTGTTTCCCCCTGCTTGAAGTCGTTGTGCTAAGCTAGGCTAACCACGTCCTGACTCCAGCTCGGTACTTAGCACACAGACATGAGATTGATATCCATCTTCTCATCTCACTCTCAGAAAGAAAGTGAGTAAGTGTATTTTCCAAAATGTTGGGTGCACCGTTGGGTGTCAATTTGGAAAAAAACTAAATAATTGAACTCATCAAAGGAAAGGTCAGGAGGTCACCTAAACATTACAATTCATCCTCTAAGAACCATTATTGTCCACGGCAAAATTTCATGGCAGTCGGGACCAAACACTGGACAGACGTACAGCCCTGCATTACCATCCTGGAACCATGTTACAAATAATTACTTTCACAAACCCCATCTTGTGTAACAGCAGCAGTTTTATACGACATGTGTTTCTCTCTGGAGTGGGTTTCAGAATGATCTAACTCCATGCTTTTACTATCCCAAAAATAAGTCTTTATATGCCTTATATAAACAAATGTTGGTAGCTTCAATAGTAGTTCACTTGTTTTTTGAACAGTGTGCGAATTCTAGTTGGATTTTAAACAGTGTTCTTCAAAAGCAAACACAGATAAAACTTACTTTTGGTGGATTTACCTAGGAAAATGAAGAAGGGATTAGGGGAAAACAAAAGACAGACAGACAGAGAATACAGAAAACAACAAGTGTGTACCAGAGGACAGACACACAGGGCAGAGATGGGACAAAGAGAAAACATTTCTTTCTCTCTTTTTTTCTGACAAAAAGAAATTGTAGATATGTTCCTGCACACGCCTGCAGGGAGCAGAGAGCGAGGACAGGAAAACTCCACCAGTTTTTGCATAAATAGCACTTTGAAGTCAGGGATGGGGAGATGGGGAAGGAGGAGGAGAGGAAGGAGGAGAAGAAGAAGAAGAGGAAAAAAGAGTGAATATGATAGAAGCACAGTGTCAAAACTTTTTCAAGTGCAGCTCCAGTTAAATATGCCTCCTCGGCCCTCGGGGGCCCCGGCTATACTTGCATGCTTAGTGTTTCACCTCTTTCCTCTCCTCCCCACCTTCTCTCTGCAGCCTGCCCTCCATGAAAACCATACAGATACTGGCTTAGCCTTTAGCTTTAGCTCACACATAGGCCTTGATCTCTTTAGACAGCGAGCGTGAGAGCTGCATTTTGAAGTGGATTAGTCCCTTTAGTATCTCTCAGACTTCATAAGTCCACCGTGTTCACGGTTAAAGCCAATTAGCTCACAGGTCTGGCTTTTATACGGTCCTAGGGTTTCTGGCGGATGACTTCTGAGATTCTGCCGATATACTTGAGTAGGGATGAGAAGAGTGCTAACATTTCTTACTGAACTTTAACTCAGCGTAACGTGGAAGTGAAAATTCTCATTTACTATGTAGTCAGCAAAGTTACTGAAGTCATTTGAGAAATGCATCATTTCCTGAAGATAGCGAAATTCACAATGCTGCCCATTAATAGCTAATGATAGCTTGCTTTGACCTGCAATGGTGGCACCCCACTTGAAAAACATTTAAGACATTACGACTGTTTATTACAAGTTTTATTTTCAAAGTTCTGGTCATCGTTTCTTCTGTACTCAACAAACGTGATCGTCTAAATCTCAGAATGCTTGCGGCCAGTAGTAAAAAGTGACAGTACTAGAACGTTGTACTGACGTTAAAGTACTGTTACTTTAAAGAATTTTTACTAAAGTAAAAGTAAAAGTCCTTTAAAAGTAGGTCAGTTAAAATGTACTCTGAGGAAACGTTGATTCTCTGCTGCAGCTGCTGATTTGGCTTCTTTCTGTTCTTCCATTCTCATCATGTGACTTGTTTTTAACTCTGTGAAATGTAACAAAGTACAATACTTGAAAAAGTACTTGAGTAAAAATACACAAAAAACAGCTTTGCAACCTGCAATCACTCAAGTACTGTACTCAATTCTAAAGTACTCTACTTGAGTATTTCCATTTTCTGTTTTTTTTTACTTCTTCTCCAAAACATTTTAGACAGAATTTTTGTACCTTTTACTTCACTACAGCTACATAACTAATTACTTTTCAACTAAGATTTTACTTTTTTTTAAAAAGCACATAAGTACAATGCGCTGTTATAGATTAAACTACGTACCAGTTGACCATCTGCGATACAAAAATGCAATTTACACATAAACTATCAGTATTCATTATCTAATTATTTAATTCACAATAGTGCTTCGTTCACAGGCACTATTTCTACTTAAGAAGGATTTTGAATGAAGATTTTTCTGTTATTCTCTTCATCAAACTACCCAGCAACTACATTTCATCAGTTAACTGTCACCAAATGTTTGTCTTATCCCACAAATAGAACTTAATGCGGAACACAAATGCATATGATTTTAATTCAACCTATTGGTTTGGAGATGAATGCAACATTAATTGCAAAGTTGAAATAGCTGGTTGCACCTTCATAGATTCCATGCAGCTTAATTAAACCAACATTTGAACAGACAAGCTGGCTAATGACAACTGGCTTCTGGAGAGCAGCTTTTCTGCTCAAATGTTGGTTTAATTAAACTGCGCTGAATATTTGAGTGTGCAACCATCTGTTTCAACTCCTGAACTTTACAATAGCAGTGGTGTCTGCAAAACACAATTAAAACCAAGAAGATATATTTCAAAATACAGTGTACAGAAAAGTACACAAACGGACAATTGGATAATTTTATCCTCCGCAGTGATATGATGGCAGGACGGGAGTCCATTTCGTCAACTTTAGAGTCTGTGTGAGAACATTCCTTTGGCATAAGGGTGTGTGTACATGCAACTATTTGCACATCCACGTTTTATGTACAAGTAAATTTTGTGTGTGTGTGTGTGTGTGTGTGTGTGTGTGTGTGTGTGTGCGAAACAGACAAGGTGAGCCTGTCTGGCAGCTGGCAGACATGATGATGATGGTATGAGTGGGTAAGCTGTTTGATGAAGGGATGGGAGTGTTTGAGAGTGGTTTGGAAAACGTGTGTGTGTGTGTGTTTTGGGGGTGTGGAGCATGAAACCCCCATCCAGCTGCACAGTCTGGGATACACCTGGGCCTGCTGTCTAAACAGCCATGTGCTGTTTTGCATGGCTGCCCCTACAAACGTGTTGGTATGTGTGTGTGTGTGTGTGTGTGTGCGTGTGCGTGTGCGTGTGTGTGCGTGTATATGAGAAACCGAGAGAAATATAGAGAAAATGGTTTAACTTTCACCCCTGGATCATTAAAATACTGAACGGGGATTATTCTCAGAACTTTAATCTGCCTCCTTTTCCAAAACAAGTGACAGAGCCATATTTAATTTTAATATAATTTACACAATAACCTTGCAAAGTATTATATATAAAACCTACAGTATATAACTGGCAGTTTCAGCCAGAGCAGAGTGCATTAAAGGGGGAATAAAGGAAAGAAGACGAGTGCAGAATACTGATGTTGCCTTAGAGAATCTTTTGATCATCACATCCTCAGAATTCAAGCGGTTGCCTCTCTTCTTACATCAATACATCAATATCTACACATCATGAGACAGGTTGAAAACGAAACCCAGAGCCCTCCTACCCCCAAACATATCCCTGCAGAGTGGTGCATCAGTCCAGGCCACTGTGTTTCCAATGGCTCCACCTATCTCGTGATGTATTGATACTGATGACAGAAAGTGGAGTACTTTTACTAATCTTCTTTCTTTTTCTCCCCCATTAACGCGCTCTGCTCTTGCTGAAACTGTGAGTTGCAAATGTTTAATACTTTGCAAGGTTATTGTTTTCTTTTTTATGTTCAGATTATTATCATTCATTCCCTTTTTCCTGAGAGGGAGCATTGAGATGTTTTAGATATCTTATATGTGAGCATTTGTAAGCATGAGTGTGTGTCGTGAAATGTGTGTATACTACCAAAACACAGTGCGTCCAAAAAATGTGAACCTGACTCCCAGCCCAACATCGCAGCTTCATGGAAAGCATATGGGCCTTGTAGGAAGCCTGAGGGCGTACCACCGCTGGCCGTCAGGAGTCAGATACCGGCCGTCTGCGCTCCAGCACACATTGCTCACATTGTTGGACGTGTCTGCAGTTCACAGATGGCTTCGACCCAGACTCAGCAACAACTGCCGCAGTCAAATCAGAAAATCAAAATGGCGCTTCCTCGGTGCCTGTTCTTGTTTCATATGGATGTGGTCTGTGAGGGTCTGAGCCAAGAGCTGTAACACTCATCACCTGCCAGGCCAGACATTGAGTCACCCTTCAAAACAATAGTGTTTAATCGCCAACTGTTTCCTCACCGTGTTGCGAAAGCAGTGGAGTGTGGTCTCTTGAGCAAACACTACCTCGCAGGCCGGGGTGAGATAACCTGCACCTAATGTTTTACATTTCATTTAACCTGCCTGAAGTAGCAGCTGGGTGGGGTTGACCACATCCGGACAGTGTCAGGTAATTACTCATCAATCACTAAACTAAACCACACTGACCTTCCTGTGACCGCATGCTGCTTCTGCTACTCACTGTCCCATGTGGCAGACTGTGCCTGACTAGATGTTTTTCAGATCTGCAGTAGTGCAGTACACAACCGCCAGGAGTTAAAGTTGTTGAGATTAATGGGATAGTTTAGTTTTGGGAGATAATTACTCTTGAGCAACAAATTCATGCCTAGTTTATGTCTCTGTGTGCAGTTTAAAGGTATGCTGAACAGTTAGCTTAGCCTAGCTTTGCCTTCAAAGACTTAATAACAACTTAGGTCTTAGGCTCATAGTTTTGGCCATCATTTCTATCAGTAATAAGACTGTACTCACCAAGTCAGTTGCTGACATCTGGGAGCACGGGGAAATCACTAAAAAGAAGTCTGACAGGTCAAGAAACTGTCAGACAGGTTGTAAACAAACCTGCAGGTTAGTCAAACTTCACTGGAAGAGAAAACGAAATTAAACAGCAATATTATTAATCAAACTGTCTGTAGTAAACTTTCTGCTTCAGCTTGGACCTACTTGCCATAGTTGTGCATGCTAATAATTATTATCAACATTTCTGGTGTGCACACTTTTGGATTTATTTAAAATGAAGTAATTTAAATCATCTGGGTTTGGGCTTGTTGACAACCTGTCTGAACGTCTAACTGCTCATGTTGTTCTTGCCCTGACAGTCATCGATGTAGCAATGTTCCCAGATCTCAGCAATTAGTACTATATATCGTAGCTGACAGAAATAATGGCCAGAATGTTTTAAAAAGAAGCCGATTACAATAAATCATTTTCCTTTAAGCCAGCCGATAGTGTAAAGGGACAAAAAACAATCAACAGGACTAACTCTCTGTGGCTGTGCTAGCAGCTCTGTGGGGCTGTACTTAGTACACATCTTAGTTTAGCATGCTAACATTTGCTAATTACATTAAAAGTACAGCTGAGGCTGATGGGGATTAGTTTTGCAGGTATTTGGTCATAAACCAAAGTATTGGACACATTGAAATTTTGACCTGATGATGGCGCTAGATGAAAAGTTAAGGGATAGCCAAAGATATTACAATTCACCCTGAGGGGAACATGAATATCTGTATCACATTTGATAGCAGTTGTAGAGATATTTCACTCCAAACCAGAAACGTGGTGCTCGAGGAAAAATTCTGGGATCACGGAAGTCATTAGGACTCATGCCCTGGGGAACGAGAATGTCTACAAAATGTCGTGGCATTACCGACACGTTTCAGTCTGGGCCAAAATGGTGGACTGAGTATTCCTCGAGCCACACCACTAGCACAGCCAAAAACGTTTACCATCACGCCTGACCCGTCCCATTATTCTGATATTGTTGTTCAAAACTGAATAACACAAACAGCTAACATTAATTATATGTATTGTAAATTAGAAGAAACGCGTAACAGTAGGATTTTACTGAGTGCATGCATTCTCATGTTGTTTTTTTACTTCTTTGGGAAAAAATTTAACTCTTTCAACTTTCTAGCCAAGATTTGTTTCCTGTTTCCAGGGCAACAGTCACCCACTGAGTAGAACAAGATGCGCAATCTGCTTTGGAACTGGGTCGATTAGCTACCACATGTTGTCCCTGGCTCATGGGGGCATCGTGTTTGTGTGTCGAGACCTCAACCAAACTATACAGGAATAAAAAGTTAAAAGGTGTAAAAGATGTTTCTGAATTCATCTTTCCGGACTTGTAGAAATGATGTGTGCTTCACTGATAAATCTTGGTTCCTTTCTATTCGCTGGTGTACATGCCTATAACAGGGTGAGTCTACAGCTTCTCAGTTAGGACGGATAGTAATCCTCCTTTCTCAGTTGCAGAGAGATGGATTAGGTGATTGTATTTTAGCACTGAACACTGTACACTGCGTTAAACTGTAGAATTTCGAGCAGCATAACTTCTAGTAACTATATTTCAAAAACGTCTTTAAACTATTGTATTCAGTTTTTCTGGGAGGGGGCCACTCTGCGGCGGCAGAACAAGCTGAAAACACAACATCTGACCTCATGACCTCGGGTTGGCTAATGTGTTAGCAAGCAACTGCATATTATAACACATCCAGCACACAACATTATCGTTCATTTGGAGTCGTGTTCGTGTCCACCTGAGGAATGTAAATCTAATATTCACCTTTCAGCTCTGTGTTTGGTCTCCAGCGGCTCCTGAGGGACACATCTGGCTCTCTAGCTGCTAGATGCTCCGCTGTGTTCAGCAGCTGCTCTCTGACTGCGTCTGTCTGCTGTTTGCTGCTGAGCAGGTAGTGTACTGTGGGTTTAACAGCTGCCTGCTGCTTGCAATTTGCAGGTGCGAAAACCAAGCCAACGAGTTGGTTGTTGGTTGGTTCTCTGTGGGTTCATCACCACAGACAGCACCTTGTATTTTACAGTCATTTGATCTATTGTTAATGTACCAGTATTGATTAGTGCAGCTTTGGGGAGGTGTTTCTTTTCACCTTACAGTGACAGTTTCCTTACTGTCCTTACAGTTAAAAGTGTGGTGAGGGTGAACGCTCAGAGAGAGGAGGCTGGGCTTGTGTTGCAGAGAAAGAGAATGTCAGAACAGGGCGAGTTTCCTCCGAGCCGAGGTCGGTCGAGTTGAAAGGGAATGCTGCCTGCCGGCGTGTTTGTGTTTCAGCTGCTCTTTGTTACGCTGAGCTCCTTGTTTCGCAACAGCAGACTGCTAGAGGAAAAAAGAAAGAGTAGAGAAAGAAAGAGAGAGCATGTGACCTCAGATACAATATGTAGAGGCAGATATTGAGTTGCAAGCACAGACTAGACTCAACCTGAGTTCATTCTGCCCTTTTGTCCTTACAGGTGATACAGATGGTTACAGAATATGCATGAGTCTACTTCTGCTACTGCACTATACCATCCCTCAAACTAATTCATAGTTAGGGCTGGGTATTGTTCCATATTGTTTAAAACACCTGCCCTGACACCTGAGTTTCCGTACCAATAACAAAACTTTTTATGATACCTTACTTTGAGGAATATAATCATGTTTTTCTTCTGAAATCTGAAAACAACAAGACTACAAATCTGACCAGAAATGCGATGCCAGCTTTTGGTATTTTACAGTTTTCAATACTCAGTGGGCACATTTCGGCCAGTACCAAAAAAAGTATGGAGTACCGAGGAGTTGTTTCTGGTGTCCAGGGTTTCAGAAGTAAAAGTGCCAGTACAAAAGATGAGTTACTGCATCAGAAAACATCTGGTTATTTGATAGAAAGACGGTCAAACCATAAGTAGAGAAGTTCATTCAGACTCCCAAAGTGCATTTAGGTAAAAAGCATCCAACCTCTGAGCTTAAAAGTCTGCTACGTGTACTGCTAACAACGAGTAGAAGCTGGAAATTACATTTTAAAGCAAACTATTAATACAATCTGCACCTTAAAAGAATTTACTTTCAGATTCTGGGTAAATTTGGCCAGACAAAACAAGACATATGAATATGTCACCTTCGGCTTAGGGAAATATAATTTACATTTTTCACTTTTTTTCTGACATTTTACTAACAAAACATGAAAACATTAAAATAATTGCTAGTTGCAGCTTTGTTCCCAACCTCTAACTGTCCTTTTCTCCATAGCAACGGCCATCCACCATATCAAAGTGACGGGAAAAACCCCATTTCTTAGAAACAAAGTTGAAATAATGAAAACTATATAATATATAACAGAAACCTGCAGTTTAGTTTTATTATAAGAGCGACTTCGGAGTATCTGTGTTCAGGAACATTGAGGATATCAGTCAGTGGGGAAAAATACTGTCACACCAGCTGATCCTCCCACTTGAACTCTTTTGAGATGCGACTGTCAGGCGAGCTCATAACGAAGCAGCCAGCTCACTCGAACCACCGCTCTCGCCATTCTTCAGGAATGGGTGTGGTCTCTCATGCTGCACATATTGTTCTCACCACATCTAACTCAACTTTCAGTATCACACGATGATTGTGATGACAGATACAGTTCTTCCATTCTTGATTCATCTTCGAGGAATTTATGGCAACACCCCACCCCTCTCCGTGCTCCGACACTTATACACTGCAGTCAAACACACGCACACCTCATGTCTTGTTATAAAAACTTCCAGTTGTAAATCAGGAGCAGGGCTTGTTCTGCTGCTGGCTTTAAATGACTCAGGTTCTGTTTCTGGCAGCACATTTTGGGTGGGCATCAGATTTATCTAAATGTGGCACAGTGGGAGAGAGGTGGATACACAGTGTGCAGATAGAACGGAAAATATGGGATTCATTTCTCCCCTCTGTACGTGCTGGGTTGTGTTTCAGCTGCTGGCAGCACACACTGCAGAGGTGAAGTCACCGGGCAGCACAGAGTGAAGAAACACAGAGCAGGCCAAACACACAGGCAGAGGAAGGTGTGCAACCATGCAGTGCATGCTTGTACTGTACACACACACACACACACACACGCACGCTGCACATCAATAAAGACACACGCTTCCACTGACTTTCGTTTTCTAACACACACCTCACACATACAGGATACGACACACTACCTGCTCTTCACCAAACAGCAGACAGACACCGTTAGAGAGCAGCTGGTGAATGAAAGAAAAGCATTTAGCAGCCAAAGAGCCAGATATTTCCCTCGGGAGTCGGTAGAGGCCGAAATCAGAGCTAAGAGAAGAACTTTGCTCCATGTCTGCAGGATGTGTGAACTGTTGCTAAAGCTAAATATGTTCAAACTGATCAGGAATGACAATGACAAAAAGATAAACAGAGACTCCATCAGTGTAAAGAAGATTTTCAGCTTGTTTTGTAATTCTGCCCCCAAGATGATTAATGCAGCTTTATTAATCCGAGTACTTTATTGAAGTCTGTCATACTTACATTAAATAAAGCAGCGAAGTATTTACATACTTCATGTAATCAGTGTTATTATAGTGTGCGATTGATTTCGTCGTGCAATTATTGTTTTGTGTGATATTAAGATGACTTACTGTTCCATGCAACATTGGTACATATGCTACTGTTTTTATTTGTATGTTTAGTGCTTTTATACTTTTTATGGTGTTAATTATTGAAAAACAAAGTCTACATTTTTTAATCTTATACATTGCCATCCTTACTGTTGAGTTTACTGCCTAGTAACAATGATGGCAGACAGTTAACCACCTTTAGACATATTTTTCTCAGGGAAACAGCAAACAAAGATGAATGAATATTGGACTTACATTCAGGCGACCTGCTAGATGTGTAAAGAGGCAACTGGTTGTTAACACGTTAGCCATATCAGCTTTACAAAAAATAAAATAAAAACACTCGAGTGCAGCTTTAATAAGCGTATTAATGAGCTGTTTTACACTTTTATACTTTTAATTATTTAGTATTTTCTACATTTTTATTTTATTTCTATATCCTTATATGATGTTATATTGCTCAGTAGCTACTGAAGTAGCTTTGTCCCAAGAATGTTTCAGCTGATGTTATCTGTGCAGATGCCAAATTAAGACCCTTAAACCTCTTACAATATGACTTATTTCTTTAGTTTATATTCATCTATTGGCATACACATACAGTACAAATAAACTATGGAGTACATGTGAAAATCTCAATCCCAAACACATATACACAATTATGTGTCTACTTTAATATTTTCCTATTGAAGCTGAGCCTGCAGCAGCTGAAGGCTCGCTCTTCCACATGGTGTTGAATTTAGCTGCTGCTGTTCTCCTTTCACATGACATATATGGTGAATCATTGTCTGAGACTGTGGTTAGAGGAAATGGCCATAGCAGATTACACAATGGAAACTAAAAACCAATGCATTGTAAATCAGGACCGTTTAACTGTGAGTGACTCACAACAAAAAGATGAAGGCCGAAGCTGTTTGATGAAGGTTGGGCTCGGTAAATTAGGAAACCTGATAGTGTTTTCATCCAACGCCTTCACACTGTGGGTTTCACTTACTCACAGACTGTGTCATTCTCTTCGAGAGGGTTCAAAGATTGCGGTATACAGTGTCAAAATGTCCAGGAAATAAGCAATAGTGATATTCACAAATCAATTATTATTAAAAATAGTGCTGAACGATTTTGAAAAAAATATCTAATTGTGATTATTTTGACTGATATTGCAATTGCAATATGATTTGCAGATTAGAGGGAATGATTTTTTTCGTTTTTATGTGATTATTCTTATTTTCATTGAAAAACATTAAAATGATTACAGTGAGATTTTTGCGGGGATCTGTACCAAACAAAGATGTTTTCTGTAGAATATGACGTGTTGGCCAGGACGACAGTATTTCATTTTAAATTGTATTTTGACACACATATCGCCTTTAACAAATAAATATTGCGCCTCTTGCGATTTGAAAATTCCAGTAGGCCATATTGCAGTTTCGATAAAATGTCGATTGATTGTTCAGCCCTAATTTGAAATCATACTTTTCTTATTATACAAAGCAGAAAGAGGCATGTGACGTGTGTATCGATGTGCCAAAGCGTTAGCCAGATTCAAAATCAGGATGTCCTGATTCCATAGCATGTATTGTCTGTGACAGCTAGACCATCGGGACAACCCTGTTGAATATTAATTTAAAGGGGCTTTCACGCAGTTTAGTATTGCACTTCCATAAGGTTGAGGGACTTGTGAGAGGCAGATTTAAAAAAAGAAGGAGAGATCTTTACTTTTAGTGCCTCTGATGAGCCAGGTTGGATTCTACATTTCTCATCTTCCAACTTAATAAGCATCTTTCACTGAACGCTCTACACCTGGTAAATGAACCATATCTTTCTCCTCAACCCCAGTTTATAATGTAGAATAAGAAATATAGGGGCTGTTGTTTGATAAAATGTGTTGACTTGCTTGCATAACTAATAAAAACTTTATTTTCTTGGCTACACAAAGGTCAGGGTAAAAGTAAACTTTGTTGAAGGTAATAAAAACTCAACATTATCACAGAGCAACATAATTACCACATTTCCTCTTATTCCAAAAATGTGGATCATAATCAGCAGTAGGTCAAATGATGCAACTCTGTCTTATGGAAATAATGTCTGTATGCTACTAATTTGCAACATCAGATGTGTATCAGAAATGTAATGCCGAACATTTTTTATCAAAATAATGGAAACTGTTTTTAATGAATGTATCTGCAAATTTGCAAAATTGTTGTACTTGAGGATGGTTGGTAGTGTGAAGGATGGACCAGCATGCAGGCAGTGATTTTTCAGATAAATAAAATGTATTCAGACTGGCCACAAAAAGCAGAAACAAAAACAAAGTATTAGGTTTATCGCTCAGGGTCCTCTGCAGATAATTAGTGGGGAAAACCTTCACAGTGCACAAAACACTGCCCTCATCCATTTTGCCAGCAAGTGAAAAACAGAACAACCTGTTTGCTGTCTTCTAAAACCTTTTATACCCTGTCACCTGCTGTCTGTGGCCAATCAGGGAGGGTCTCTGGAATCAGGGCCACTTTGACCCATGTGGCATCAGTCTCCCCTCGTTTGGAGCTAAATGGTACCCACAAATATGAATCACATTCAGCTTCTCAGGAGGTATGATCAAAACCTACATATTGTTAGTGAAGTTGATAAACAGGTAAACATTCCCTTCTTTGAAACCGACTAACATTACAGCTGAAAAAATTCCCACAGAGACATTTTGAAGGAGAGTGCACTCCTTCTTCTTAAAGGGTCAGGCAGGTCAGGGAATTAAAGTCCCCCGGCAGGAAACCTGCGAGCGCAGAAGGACTAGACACAAGTGAACAAGCGTTTCTCAAACATCACAAGTTCACGGCTCATAGCCATAATGTGCACCTTCCTCTCAGCATGTACACACTGTACCAACACTGACTCAAGGAAATGGCATATTAGGAATGGAGAAAGTCGCATAAACGTTCATACGGAATATATCTGCAAAACATTTACTAACAACATATTTTATTCATTTTCCTCAACCTGCGCTTGTAGTAATTTGGCATGATAATCTTTTTTATGGTTCTGCTTAGACTACATTCAAAGCACTTAAAGATCCCCTCCAGACATGTATTAAAACATATATATGCAAATAGTCTGCTTGGAACAATAATGTGTGTCTGATATGTTTTCTTCCGCAAAAAAGTATAATTTCCACATTAAAATCCCTAAAAAGGCATCTACTCCTTCTAGATCATTAAAAATCCCAGAATCTGTGAATTTGTTTTCCTGCTGGACCCAAGATGTCTCCTGCTTCACTGCAAAGTCCATTCTCAGTGTTTGTGCACTGACGGCTTCAAGTTTCTACATCACACAGGTGCAAATCGGACCGGGATTGGCTTCCAAACTATTTGTGATGTCACAAATCATACACATAGGCCCCGCCCCTTAAAATCAGATCGTCACTGAGCACAGAGAAACTTCGCTCTTTCAGCCTTATAGTGTCAACCTGTGCACAGACGTCATTCTGCACAGTGAAGCTCAAACATTTAACTGTAGGAACAAGAAGAAAACGTGTTTTTGAGGGAAGGGGGACTTTAAGTTTACGCAAAGGTTGTGGTCTAGGTTGGAATTGAAGAAAATCTAATCTGAGGCACTTGAGGCACAAGACTTTTTCAAGTGCAGGACTCAAACCCTGGTCTCCAGAGTCAAGGTCCAGAGCTTTGCTTTGCCATTTAGTATCACTGAGACGTAGTTCCTACTGTAGGAGGCAGGGCTGAATTGTGTCAGTGAGCATTGTAACTGTGGCCAGATCCAAAAGCATTTTTGAATGTTTTGGTTCTGCATTTCATAGTTTTAAATGTCCTGTGAGATGGAAGCAGCTGCAGTTCAGTGGGTGGGAGACTCCCTGGATGACAGACTTGGCCTAACTTAGTAACTGAGATCAGCAAAATGTAGATGAGCTAAGATGAAGCTTCCCATTTCGACTTACATAGAGCTTTGACTTAAAGCATTCCTGTTTTTGACACATTTCCAAATCATAACAATTTCAATAAAACCAGGATAAAAAAGAATCATCCAGGTTGTATCAACATTAAAAAGAGGCTGTTTCATGACCGATATCAGATGTGCTTTGTACATACTTCTACACAGTTGGTCCTAAAGGTCAGTTTAGGGACGCATAGAGAAGTATTTGTGGTTCTCCACCAGTTTTATAGCCAGACCTCTGAATGGCCGTGAGCTCATGGGGTAAAATATGAGACCTGAAGTCTACTTTCATGTCCTTTGTCTTTGAAATATTTAGTTCCGGAAAAGCTTCATCACGCCATGAGACAAAATCATCAATTAAAGGGCCGTGACTCATTTCCCTGAAGCAGTGTTTGTGTGTGCTGTGACTTTCATCAGAGTGCAACAGTAAAGGTGCAAGAGAAGAGTCAGAGGAGCGGAGTCAGACCCCAGATATCAGACAAAGCCCTGTTTTCTTTCACCCTCTAAGTCCTCAGGAAATGAACTACAGCTGACCAAATTAAGATTTGTTGGGAAACATTCTATCAAAAGTAGGGTTGAACCACCTCCTGTAATCCAGAAGATGATTTCTAGACGTCTTTATGTAAAGCACCTAACACCATGATGACTGGCTGCACATTAACTAGGGATGCGCCGATGTATCGGCCGAACGTCAGTATCTAGCCTTGTTGACTGCTATCGGCCTGTCGGCAAATAAGATGATATTCACCGATGGCAGTGGCCATTGATTATATATTAAATATTTGAATTTGTTGTATAGCAGCTAAAAAGGCTTTTGAAGCAGTTATTTTTCAAAAAAATCTTTTTCATGTGAAAGAAGGTTATGTTAAAGGTTGTTTCATAAATTTGTTTGAATTTAGGCCCTTTCAAAGATAGTGTAACGAAGGGCTGAATGACTTTAAAACAGTTCAGGTTTTTTATAATGAAGATTTCTTTGTTCCCCTCGCACAAAAGGGGGAATAAATGACAACAAAAACTAAATAAACAACAGAAAAACACCGGTGTCGGCCAAATAGTTATTTTAAACACCGGTATCGGCCCAGAATTTCGCAGTCGGGTCATCCTGATCTGTTGACACCTGCACTTCGCCTACACCCTGTACACTAATGACCGAACTAGCCCATCTCCCACCCCCACATACTTTAAGCACTCTGACGACACTGCCATACTTGCACTCCCTAATGACAATAACTCTGTGATGACTTATCAACACTCCATGTGTCATTTTGTTTAGTAGTGAAGCAACAACTATCTACAGCTGAATGTTAATAAGACAAAGGAGCTGGTCATCTGCACCTCCTACACACACTGCGCTCTCCTGAACCCACTTTCCATCCGTGGTGAGACAGTCGAGCAGGTTGGCAGTTTCAAATATCTTGGAGTCCCACTGGACAGTAAACTCAGTTTTGACCCACACACCACTGACATCCACAATCGCTGCCAGCAAATACTCGCCGCCATTTGCAAACTCAAAGCACTCTCTGTTGCCCCCACCTTCTGTTACTGCTTTTTAAAAGCATAATTCAGCCCATATTACTCTACTGCTGCCCCTGTTTTCTCACCATGCTGTCTGTGTCCAACAAGAACAACTTGCCCCGTATTAAACACACTGCTTCCAAAATCATTGGTCTCCCAACCCCCAACCTCTCTGTCCTCAGTAACAGAGCCAATCACCATAGCACATGACCCTGCCCCCCCCCAACCCATTTATCTACTCCCATCTGGTTGCAGATACAGGACACTCCGATGGAAAAAGGTACGTTTTAGCAGAAGTTTTGTCCCCTCTGCCAAAGCTGTGCTAAATTCCATAGCTCGCTAATCACAATAACACACTATGTTGTGTGTATAAATGTATTTTTGCTGTATGTAAATGTATCTTTGCTCTGGAGGCACACATAATGCACACTCTGTGGAAACAAATTTCTCCTCTGGGGACAATAAAATCTATCTAAAACTAAATCTAAATCTAAAATCTAAAACTGAGCTGCTTTACACAGAGACATGATTGAATCCTTTACAGCTGCTGGAGTGCCACTGGAGAACACTGCGGGCTTTGCCTCAGACGGTTGCATTTCAATGGGATCACAGTGCAATGGTGCATCTGCCATTGACTGCATCTATGCGCAACTGAGGCACGCAAACAGCTTCCCAAAATAGCGTGGAACCTTTTCGCAATGAGGATGAATAGTTAGCGTAACGTTATTCTTTTCTTGGAATTTAAACTCTGATAAAAGGTGGATTGTTTTTGAGGGAAAGCGCTACAACAGCGCTACAACGCATGGTGTCACAACTTAATCCGGCAGCAGGTCGTACAAATCAGGTGGCCAAGCGACGTGAGGACACACGGCCTGTACAGGATATAGGCTGCTCCGCAAAAGGCCTGGTTCCACAGTGGTGAAGCGACAAATGCTTCTACTGACAGGAACGATATCGAATCCCACAAGCTGCTGATCTTATTTGGGTTTTTTTTCGACATTCAAAGTAGTGACTCCTGTTGGCGACACAATTTCACTCACGTACACAGCTAAGATGAAAAAGAACCAGATGGGAATGTATTGGACATTTAATTTAATTAAGACAAAAAGCATTCAGGGTGACTACAAGCAACCACTGCATTCAGGCGATCGTCAGCAGTTAATCTGATCACAGCTTGATCTGGAACACCAGTGTTCTAAAAACAACAGGAAGTTGTTGTTGGTTATTGTAGTTTGGCCCGCTGTAACACACAGCTCATGGAGGAAATGAAGGTACCGCATGTAAAAACTCTTAGCTTCAGATTACCACAGTGTGCGTCCATAACAGTACTCTGAGTCATACTCAGTAAAATCTGAACACACAGACATGACGCACCCATTTTTAGATTCAGGGTTCCACTTTACGAGGATATCATTATCTCTTCCTGAGAATCATCATGTCATTAAGTTTTCTTCAGTATCACAGTAATCCAATGAAAGCTGTCTGTACATCCATGGGTACACTGCAAACAGGAACTGCTAATAGCTAATTCAGCGTACGTTTAATGGTGCCAATATGCCAAAATGTAAACAAGTATAGGCTATAAAAACAGGGCTCAAGTTGTGTTCTGTTGTCTTAAATGTTAATGGTTGATAGCTGATGCTATGTGGGACTGCTTTGTATTAACATTCCTAGGCTTTACAGTATTGTGTTTCCCTGTAGCTCACCACGGAAGTTGACAGCGCGTCTTCTGGCAACTCCGCCTCTCAGGTGGAAAACGCCCACTCGAGACGCTCTTTCCACTAATATATCCAAAAACTGTTCTATACACTTGCAAGTTTTAGAAACATGCACAATATCTGTAGTATCAATATAGTTTATATGTATAAAAAAGCACTTAGAATTCAGATTACAGTTTGATTTCGCAGCTCCATTACCTTTACTGCCAAATAAATGGAATGCTGCTTTTCACGATATTTTATTGCACAGTTAGATCATTGAATAATTATAGTTATTTATAGCCAGTTCAGTATTTGGAGCGTCTTAGCTGTCATATAAAACCACCAGAGAAGAGAGAAATGTAAGTAAATAAGTTGTAAAATGTCAAACTGCTAGAGATATATTGAACTCCAATAATAAACCAAGTGAGATCAGACTGTAATAACTCTCCGCAGAGAATCACATAACATACAAGATGACTCACTATGATACAGTATCAAAACTATCAGATCTAAGAAAAGCACCTCAAGAGGCAACACAAACTTGTACTGGTAATTCAAACTTACATATCAATTATGTATCAATGGAGTTATGCCAAATGAGTGTGGTAATTAGGCAGAATCCTCAAGTGATGACTCCCAAATTCCCACTCACAACCCCCAAGAGAGAGCTATTGAAACAAGAGAAGGAAAGAGTAAAACTGATGTACTTGGCATGTTTCAGCAGGGAGACTCCTCTCCTTCATCATCAGTCATCATCCGCGGCACTTGATGGATACCAGCAACATTGCTTTTGCATCTCAGGTCAGCTTGAATTAGCGTGGAGAAGGGTTAGGGGTGGAGGAGAGGGAATCAAAGACTTTCGGGACTTGCCCTCCTGTCTGCTCCCTTTTCCCTCCTCCACAGATCACTTTCTTACTAAGGGGTCTTAAAATGAGCGAATGCTGCTAGCACTAATTAAGCTGGCGATGATGGCGCGGGCCTTGATACCGGCAGAAAGCCAGGGATGAAAGCTTCATTAATGACTCACAATGCCGTGACAACACTGATAATTACCTCCATGGGCAAGGAGATAAAAGATGGTTTAAGAAAAAATATTTAACTCAGCTGAAGAATACCCAAGTGAGGTTTGCCCTAAAAAAAATGGACTTGTAAGTGTTGTAACTGTAAATGTGCATGCATGTGTGTTCTCAATTACAACCCTGCGGTGAAATGAGCATTATATAATTTGCAATGAGTCACTGATTATATCATTACATTGAAAGAAAACATTTTAGGAAATCTGCATATTATATTATTTTATCTCTGTTCATTCAGTACTGAGGTAGGCTCATGATGTGTTTAGCCTGGCCCCAGTTTGTGCCTCTCGTGTATTGTCATTACATTCAAGTCACAGAGCCAAGCTTGTGTTTTTTTTAGCTACACTAAAAACCGTGGTGTGGCTCTATGGATGGCAATGTTGGTCGGTGCTCCACCACTTTTGTCCAGACTGAAATAGCTGAACAGACATTGGATGGATTGCCATTAGGTTTTGTACAGGCCTGCATGGTCCCCAGAGGATGAATACTGATGACTTTGGCGTTCCCCTGACTTTTCCTTTAGTGCCACAATGAGGTTGACATTTGTGGTTTTGAGTGAGGTAACTGTTGGATGGATTGTCATGAAATTTGGTACAGTTATCCATGGCGCACAGAGGATGCTGAATTGTAATGACTATCTAGCGCCACCATGAGGTCAAATTTTTCATTTTTCCGATACTTTTTTCCGTTTATGAACAATGGGCCTACGTGCAAAACTAATAACATTCCCATCAGCCTTACCTGTAATTTTTGTTTAGTGCTAATTAGCAAACGGTAGGTAAAGTAAGATGTTGAACATGGCAAATGTTATTTGCTAAACATCAGCATTTTAGCATTGTCCTTGTGAGCATGTTTGCATGCTGACACTAGCATTTAGCTTAAATCACCACGCTGTGCATGAGTACAGCCTCACAGAGCAGCATGGCTGTAGACTAACTGTGAAGACCCACTAAGCAAAGTTCCACCCTACTGAAGTTGAAAAAGTCTTTGGCAACTTCACCGGGCGGCTCTGCAGTGACTTGCCAAACAACTGAAAACAAAAAAGTGATAAAATGGTGGGTCAGGAAGGTTAGTATTTACCTGTTGTGGATAAATGTCTGTGGAGGATCATTATTGTAGTTTGATCTCTCATTTGTATGTCTCTTGCCTCCAAAATTACAGATACAAACAAAAACGAACAGGCTACGGCAACAGGCATGCTGCCTATTGCCGTAGCTTAAAGAGTTTCCCTTCAGGGATCAATAAAGTATTTCTAATCTGATCTGAACTGCTCGTTAAACCACAACATGTTATTTTTGTTTCTACACATGTTCAATTCACACCTGCAGCACGACAGCTTTAGAGTCGTTGAATTGCAACTTTGAGAGCAAGGTTAGCTGATTCCCAATCGGAAATGATCAATGTGAAATGGAGAAGCCTGGGGGTTCTTGCGCTGTACAAATACAACCCAAGAGCCCAGAGAATGAATCCCAGTCTTCATTATACAGCATACAACCAATTGCTTCATTAACATTTGACACATTTGATCATTGTGATGTCTCATGTTACATCTCAACAAAACATATTCATAAAAAAATCTCTTTCTTTCACAGCAAATGGATGTCAGACCCAGAATACTACTATTTAAGATGTGTATGCATTTCATGCATAGACCTGTTCCCGGCCAAGAAGAAGTCCAGCATGAACCTTCCTGTAAAAGCACCTTGTCACATGTCATTGAACCCCAACTTTTCCTGTTCGCTATCAAAATTTAATATCATCCCAGAAAAAAAGCTGCACATTGCAACCTTAAGCAATGCAGTCCAACTTTTATTTTGATGAAAACATTTGTACTGACAAATAAAGACTGAGGTTCTACTTGGTTATTAGATCATTAATGTCCTCTTACTGCATGTTCTGCATCCTGACTTCAAAAACACAGTTTCGGTGTCACAGAGCAGTTTTCCCACCATGCTCAGGCCAGCATAGCATGACCCATACAGCTGAAGAGTAGCTGCGATTATGAAATCAGGCCGGGTTGTGTAGACATAACATGTGGGCCTGTTTACATTCTTGCTGTGCAGGCAGGATGTTCTGGTGTCTCGGGGCCAATCTTGCCGTCTATTCCGGGAGAGGAGGCGACAGAAACCTCCACCCGGCGGGGGAACAGGACAGGATATGCCAAATACAGCCTGCATCGCTTGGTTATTCAGCTGCCACTAACAATAGGATCCTCATTTAGGGATTTGATTCATAAAGAGAGAGTGGGGGATATTTTGGGCATTGTTCAGAGGCATGGATTTCTAAATGCGGGGGGTCAAGATTTCCTCCACACTCTGGCTATTGTTGGGGTGGACCTGGTAAACAACTTAACATAATTTAAGAGGTTATTTTTGCCCTGCTGATGGCATGTCCTAAGGGTCATGACAGATCAGCCTGACAGTTGGCCTTCAGGCACGTCATGGGGCTGGTGCCGGGCAATCATTGAGCCAATGTTGCACCATCATCAAGCAGCTGTGGCTGATGCTAGTTTTTGGGGTGTGTCCAGCGCTGTTGGCACAAGACATTCCTCAACAGTGGCCATTTGGCCCAATTTCATTATTTTACACAGTATGGCAGCAACAGCAGATAATGTTGCAGCGGTTTGTGCTGTCCTGTTTGTGGTGGCCCACGCTACCAGGCTGGGTGTGATCCTGATGTCGGCGTGTCATGAGTATTCTGCCTACTCTTCCCCACTTTAGGAAGAACCTCTGGATAGGATGCCGAAGCGCACAGTCCCTGTAATATTACAGCATACTGATACTATGGCTGACATAAGTGAAAAATACAATATACTCACTGTGGAGCAGCTGCATTAGAGCATATGTCTCTACACTATACAGTATGATCAATTAAAACAGTGTCGTCCAAGAACTTCTGCAAGTGGCATGACCCCGAGTTGTACTTGAGGTGTATAGAGTGGAGAGAACAGGGGACAGCACAGTCCCCTGTACCCGAGTACTACCGACTACAGTCTCAGAGTCCCTCAGCCTGACATACTGTGGGGGCGGCGTGGAAGATGGGGCGCATCAGCAGCTGTGAGTGGGGACTCGGACAGGCAGTAGGCTAGTTGCTGCGACAGAAGCGGGGCAGTTGAACCTATTGTAGAATAGGTTGAACCTCTGCTCCACCATCATCCGATATCCCTTCTTCGCCTCCCTCAGCCGGTGCTGGTGTTGTCCCTGTATGCGCCTCAGCTCCGCCCTGTCTCTGTCTACAAAGGCACTCTTCTGCTGGTTCAGGAGGTCGTCAACGTCACTGGTTATCCAGAGCTTGCTGAATAAGCAGCGTACAGCTGTAACAGGAACAACACTGTCTACGCCAAAGTTTGTGTAGTCCGTTATGATCCCTGTGTGCTCCTCCACTCTCCAGTCTGTGCACTCAAAACACATAGAAAATAGAAAAATTGTGTTTTTAACATGTCTTTCCCAAACAATAAACATTCAGATCTGCTATAAATATATATACATATACATAAATATATCATTTCATGTATAATTTATATAATCACGGGACCATTACGCCATCTGAATGTGCCCTGGTTATGATAGTATTTAACAGCTGATTGTACTCACCACTGTTTGGATCGGGGAAGTGAGTGTGCGGTGCCAGTGTGTATGTGTGTATGTGTGTGTGCTACCGGCAGTCAGTGACGGGGCCGCCCATCACAGGGCCATTTCGCTTAATGAGTACTTTTACTTTGACACTTTTAGAACATTTTGCTGGTAATAATGTGCTTTTACTTAAGTAGAATTGTGAATGCAGGACTTTTACTTGTGACACAGTATTTTCTTTTGTGGTATTGCTACTTTTACTTAAGTAAAGGATCTGAATACTTCTTCCACCATTAACGCATTAAGAATTGAACTGTACCAAAGAGTGCAGACATTTCAACCTTTCCAGTCATTAGTGGCAAACAGAGCATTAGAACAAACACACATTTTAATCCAGGATGAGCAATAACTGGCAACACGTTGACGTGTATTGGGATGCATGGTTTAATGACTGCTGTGTTTAGATATACGTGTGCCATGGAATGGAAATGACTCGCTGTCAGGTCCACACTGTGTGGTGAGGATGAGAGTTACGCAAGTTTAACACGTTTAACATTTATGACATGTATTCCTACTGACGCGTAGTCACGCATGATTAAAGCATGCAAGCTTCCACATCAGCATTGCACACACAAACACACACACACACACACACACACACTCACACACTATGTATAGAAACAGAAAAGATAGAGGAGAGCGTGTTGTAATTACTATTCTTAGAATGAAGGTAGGCTTAGCTTTGGGTAAATATGAAGTTGGACGTCGCCTACACATTATTGATCAAACAAGGAACTCAGAAAAACACAAGATTTCAATTTCTTCTCTAAATGATGAAAGCAAATGAGTAGAAGAAGCTCTGCACCTTCGACTCACTTTCAGACAATAAGGCTTTGGCTTTGTTTCTTTCATGAGTACATGAGACTGCTGGAGACGATCTCCCAGAGAATAAAATAGGTCCATCAAATGTGGGCAGAGCAAGCTTTGATGACTAACCCACTCCCCTTCATCTCTTCTCGTCCTCTCTCTCCATCTGCCGTGCTTCTCCAACCTCAAGCATCTCTCTCTCACTGCAGCTCACTCACACTCCTTTGCGGGAAAAAAACAACAAAAAAAAACTGGATAGGATTTCAATGACCCAGAGTCATGAAAAAAACATGCATCAAAATAACCATGGAACTTTTTAGACCACTCCTGCAGCATGATCCACTCCTCTACTGCTGATCAGTATGCTCAGTATGTAAATACATGACTGAATAGGCCTACACTACTTTTGGCAGTGACTGGAGCGAATGCAATGTTTCTCATTGCTCAGAAAATGACCCATATGTGTGCTGTCTACTCTGGTGCCCTACCGGCAGGACAGCAATGTTTGTCAGTGCTTTCTGTGCTTTCCAATACTGTTACAAAACAAGATTACAAAAAGATTTCTATGAGCTTCTCCTGATCTACCAATATGGTTACATTTTGGTTAGGTTTAGGCACAACAGCTACTTTTTAGGGTAAGGGAAAGATCACGGTTTGGCTTTCAAAAAGAACCGTTATACCTTGTTGATATGGTTAAAGGAATAACTGCTTCATTAATGTTAGGGAACAGTCGTGGCCATTGTTAACAGAAACCAACACCGACTGTTGGGAAGTGGGAAACGAACTGGAACTGCTGGAAACAAGGTGGATAAGAGCGGTGAGAGTGAACCTGAACATTGCCAACTGTAAGACCAAACCAGTGCGCTCTGTAGAGCTGAGGGAACTGCAGAGTGTGTGATGGCTGTTTAGGCTATCTCTAATACCTAAATGGAACAATGATTCTCAAAATCGACACCAGGACACGAAGAAGAAGAAATGAAATTTACCAGTGAGACTGTAACCTCTTGCAGAAATAATTTATTGACTTTGTATTCCAAGAGAGACTTTGGGACATTTTCATAAGACTCAGCCTTTCTGGTGTGTGATTCTTGATAACAAGCAATGCCTGCTCACGATCCGTCATCACAGGTTGCATATGTCTGTGAGCTGTGAGAACTTCAGAGTGTTCTTACATATCTGTTTTATTATAATGATTCTTAAGGCCTGAAGAGGTAAAAGTAAATAAAAATAACTTTCTGTGGTGACAATCAGTTTCTTCTTTAACTTTCCTGACTAGTTAACCATCTTGCGATTTATTGTTTAAGGCACTGTGGCATGGCTTCACAGCAAAAGAGATGCTCTTTGCTCTACCTAATGAGTTTTTCCATCAAAATCATGAGCAGCTTTAAGCCCAAATGTTTCCTAAATGTCAGCTGCAGTGTAAAGATGGCCGCCAGTTACGCAGGAGTGGCCACACCTCTCAGTTAAACAGTGTTAGTGAGCAGTGCTGCTTGCAGTGACATTCCTTACAGGCGAAGGGCCTCCAGACGCCTGCAGGCTCACTGATCTGAAATCAGTCGCCTTCTTTGTCCTGATACGCCTCCCACACAAATTGGTTCCCTCTGTGCACATGTATCCGGCCACAGGACACAAATAACTAGATGCAGCTCCCTGTAATGACATATAGTGGACAAAAAAGGCTAAAATTATGGAGGGAGGAAAAAAATCACTACTTTCATCTGGCCTGCTGGGGCTGTCGTGCTCTTAAAAAGCTTCTGGTCCGGGAATTCAAAATTGTAGCTATGCCAGTGGGAGGAGGGAACATACGAGCGCACAAGAACATACATGCACATACACATTAGGCCCCCGATGCCCCGTGGGTACTCACAGGGGGTCGCTTCTCAAAGACTGCAATTTAGAGTGTTTTCAACCTCAGGGCCCTGCACTATTTCATGTCGCTAATACTGGGTGACTCAAGGTCAGTAAATGAAGGGGAATGTTAAGTGAGACACTGAAGGCAGACTTGCTCCTCAAACCATCTGTACTTCCTTTGATATGTTATATGCGCAGCTCTTAGCACAGCAGGAGGATAATACTTTCAGCCAAACAATCAGTCAATGAATCATTTTACAGGGTCAGTAATTAGGTATAATTCATGTTAAATTACACACATCAGTGGAACTCCACAGAGAATTAATCGAGTTCTGGGTCCTCTTTTCTTCTTGGGACAGGCATACGTCTGTGTAACCTAAACTGTGCTGTTTATGTTTGGTTGAGAGTGGGAGAAACCAGGAGACTGAGTTGGGGTTTTAAAGGGGGGCCTGGCTGTAATTAGGCTGTCCAGGTGTGGAGTTATACATTTTCTGGAAAAGTCGAGGGGGAGCATGGCCCCAAAACCAGGATGACTTTACTGGAGGAACAGAGGCCTTCTCTGTCTCAGCAGCATCTGGACTGAAGCGAAACAGCTCAGCCCGGGCCTCCAGTCAGGGCAGGTGATGCAGAGTTCAACAGGAAATGGAGTTCAAGGATGTGGAAGAGCTTATTTGCCATGTCTGTGGAGGTGTTCCTCTGTTTGGTCTTGGTAAATAGCTTGTGTAAAACCAGGTCATTTATGTTTGTGCAGACAGTAAAGTGACTGTGGCTTTGTTTAAACTGTGAGACATCGCTGCATTTATGTGCTGCATGTCTTATCTCTTTACAAAAAACATGGATTGCTGTCATCATGTGAGTTTTGGGGATTTTTAACTCATGGTGCACCATAAGTTTAAAACACTACACACCTTTTCAGTCCCTTTGAAACCCCATCAGATGACCTCAGAAAGGCTGAAAACATCCTGCTCCGCTTCTCTGCTAACAGCAGCACTATACAGTAAAACAGCTCACTTTTCCTTTCCTGATTTTCAACCTTATTTCCACTCGAGTGTCACGGGTGATATATCTATAAATCCCTTTTCAGAGGGGGGCTCCAAAAGCCTCAGGTTCACTTTGTGTCAAACGGTTTTTGGTCATTTGACTAATTGCAGACGACCACTGAAGTACAATATCAAAAGGTGTTTCCTGCATTATTAGCTAATCTTTTGGAGGTTGTCAAAAAAAGTTTTAGTTTATACTGTGCCTTCATGATGCATGTTCCCAAATGTATTTATTCATGTTAACACAAACTGAGTGAAATACAGAAAACCTGCTGCCATTTTCCAGCACAAGAGAACCTACTGTGTTCTAGGTCTCTGGGCAAATAATGAAGCTGCCATGTGTAGTCTGCTATGTGTACTGAACTTAATGGGAGCTTGGAGGTGACAGGGTACATACACAATGCAGTGCGGGGGACCAACAGCAAGTTTTATGCCCTGGGGCCCTCTAACAGGTTTATCTGACCATGTATCAAATATGTCACAGGAGGGAAACTTTAAAATGTTGTATTTATGACGGCTCAAATTTCTATGACTTTAATGGAATCTTATTAAAGGGTCGGCTCACCCACATTACGAAAAAATATCGTTTTTTCACTTTTCACCACAGTTGTATCTAGCCATGCAGATAGTTTTGGTTTAATTTCCCCTGATTTTGAAATGTCGGTAATATCGCAACAAATCAGTTGGACACGGCTTAGTGCTGTTTCCAACAGCAAATGGCAGCATATGTGTTACATAGATAAGATTACTCTCCTGTAGTATTAAAATTAGCATTCTTCTAACAACGTGTCTCACCCTGTTACATTGTCTTTCTGTGTCAGACATGTGCCTCCTACACTCTGCAGTCTTTAGCTCAGTCTGGAATATCTCACCTGAGTATCAGTCATGACGGAAAACATGTGAACTACAGACAGGAACCTGTACGCTGGAATAATGCTCTCCTGCAGTGAGTTTATTAACTTGCACATCAGCATCTCAGCCCCACTGTGTTCGTCGAGGCTCCATGAAAAGAACAGTTCATGTATAGCTCTTTATATAACAGCTCTTTATATTATAAAGAGTTCGGTCTAGACCTGCTCTGTAGGAAAAGTGCAGTGAGATAACTTCTGTTATGAGTTGGCGCGATATAAATAAAAGTGAATTGAATGTGTAAATGATCTCATCTTCCTGCCTCAACTCACGTCAGAAAGGTGCAGTGTTGGGAATATAGACAGTACAAAGGGGCCAGGGGCCTCACTGAGCAGGCCCTGCATCACCTCCAGGTACGATGCCACATGTAAGGTGAATCAAACTAGATCTAAAAACACATGCGCTGTGCCACAGAAGAGGTTTGGGCCTGTTGACTGGACATTCTCTCACACCATTTTCTAGCTTACATGCAAGTAAGGCAAAATATTTTTTTTGAAAAGACACCTTGTTGTCTGTTGAATGTGTTTATGCTACAGTGTTGAACAATGAACTGAGACACTGTTGTTATGAACAATTGAAGGTATTAATACACATCTTTGTTGAGATGTGTTGTCTTCATCTGAGAAGGCAGGCTCCTATAATGTACATATGTATATGAGTACAGTGGTGGAGTTGTAAAAAATGGACTGCTTTAAAGAGCAGCAACACATTCATAATTTGAATAATTGCAAAAATTTTAACAATATTTTATCTGAAACCCAGACAAAAGCAGCATTATCAATGAATGTGTACTCTTTAAGTCAGTGGTGGTTGCAGTGCTGAATGTGTTTGTGGTGTTGTGAAGGCAAAACAAAAAGGAAAACCAAACCCAGAAGGTAGATGATGATGGTGCGAGAGTGAGGAGCCAGCCTGAATAAGCTAGGCCCAGCCTGCCCAGGTGCAGGATCAGGTTAGATGGCTCCGCCCATCTCTACCTGCTGGGGGGGGGACACAAGGCAGCCGGAAGATTAGATTAGATTCAACTTTACTGTCATTACACATGTGCGAGTACAAGGCAACGAAATGCAGCTCAGGTCGAACCAGAAGTGCAATAAGCAAGTGCAGGATATGTATGTGCAGGATAGAGCAGTATTATGAAAATATTTATATATACAGATGGCGTTACTATAAACAGAAGTTTATGATGGATATGTACAATAATGACTTGGACTGGGCAGAACAGCAGTGCAATGAATATAAAGTAGTGACAAATTATGGACAGAAATAACAGTGCAGTAGATGAGTTATTGCAGTGTTCAGTACAGAGTACTGGAGTGCAAATGATGCAGTGTATGTATAAATGAAATAGTCCGGTAGTGCAAATGAACATGTGGTACATGTAGCAAAAACAATTTAGCAGCACTGACAGAGCCAGAGGCTGGTGGGTCCACCTCACACATCTTTGCTGCAGTGTGTGCGTGCCTAGACACATTGCACAATAGTTTTTTGTTTTGTTTTTTAATCTTTGCACGTAAAGGAGCAGGAAAATGGAGTTTGGTCAATGTTTTCTGACCCTTTGTTTAGTGGCACTGCCAGAATTTTTACTTATACACAGCAGGCAGTTTGAGGGGGGATGATTTTGTTAGCAGAACGACCAAAACCTGCCCCCCTTGTTAACCTGCTCAAAAGATGCTCTGTGCTTTGTCTCGTCGTGACGCTTCACATTGCAGCTTTTAATAATCGCCACGGTCTCTGAACATATGAGGCGTACTGGTTTGAACTGCCTGTGGGAAGACTGAACATGTAAGAGTCCACTCTGGATTAAAAGCTCGATTTCCGCCATGTGAAACTCTTTCTCCGACTCGTCTCGTCTCTACTCTCCCTGTGTGTGTATCTTACAACGCTTATCGGAATGCACAGATTTGATTGGATGAGTAGCATCACGTGAGATAATTTACAAGGCATGCAACTGGTCTGTGAGTTTCCTGGGCCGCTGAACCAGCGGTGTAAAGGCTAGAAAAGCTGTTAAAATAGAAACGCTGCGTCAAAATATTATCATTTTTAATAATTTATCGATATTCTCTACAGCAGACGGGGGGAGAGAGAAAGTGCCGGGTCAGAAAGTGACCAAAAGTGCCCTTGAATGCTCATAAACGTTTTTCTTTGCTGTTCTCACTTGCTATTTTTCAAAAAACAAAAACAAATCTTTGTGCAGCAAATTGAGTGTTCATTTGAAAATATAATGTTATAACTATACATTATTTAAGAGTTTAGTAAATGCCCCTAAAAATCAGTTCAAGGGGCAAAAAATAGGCTACCTTCTGAGAAAAAGGCACAAGGAATTCCCCGTTAAAAATGAACAAATCGCCTACTGCTTATACATAAGAAATACCAAAATCTAATGAGCGGACAACACAGGCAGGACATCTTACTTCAACGCATCTCTTTATTTCTGTTGTCTCCTGTCAGCCACAACTCCATCCAAACAACGTTTACCTGAAGCATCAAACAGTAATGGCGCAGGACTAAAGACGCGCTGGGAACCAGCAGCTGTGCTGAGTGTGCAGGAGCGCAGAGCTGTCAGCTGTCTGCAAAAAGCTTTGGCCTTTATCCTCCTCTAGTCTCAGCGCTCGCTTGCTTTAATCTGTCCTGCCGAACAAGCCCGGGTCAGAACCCCTTCCTGCGAGACCAGGACTAATTCCTGCACAGGCAACTGGGATTTGTAGTCAGCAATTCTCTGACATCACCTTGAGAAAAAAAAGATCCAACTCCCAGGCCTCCCCATACTGCGTTACATGATAAGGTTAATGAGAAAGGCAGGGGAGCCCGGTCCCTGCAACGCTTCCTCCTCTCTACACAGAGCTCCGTTCCTCCAGAGACGATATCAAGCTATTCACTTTGAACTAGTTAAATCTGAACCATAATGACACGTCTTAACAATCTGTGTCCCAGCCGGACTGATGCGTCTCTGTGTTTGATGTCACAACGGCAAAATGTGAGAAGCCAGCTGAGTGTTGTTGTTTTTGGTGTCCAGATGGGGAAGTCATTGATGAGGAGAGGTGTGGGGCGAAACTGTCATAACATGCTGCATCAGTTAGCAGTTTTAAAGGCACAGGGAGGAGATGGTAATGACGGGGTGATGTATGTGTGTGTGTTGGGGGAGGAGGGGGGTTGTTGGTGGCTGTGAAGAGTTCCCAGTGGAACTGATTATCCCTATTTTAACTTATGAGACCGGGGGGTGGGCAGGAAGCAGGGGTGGAGGTGGTGGTGGGATGCTGCGGCTGTGAACAGCAGGCTAATTAATTACACATTGGCTTGTGGGAATATTCTGCCTAAATGCCACTCAGGTCCCTGTGAGGCGACACACTTAACAACTCGAACACAGCACACAAAGACAGACGTGCTGTAAAACACACACGCTTAACTGTCACTTCTGCCATTCTGGAAATTTTGTAAAGATCATGACCACGTGTCAAACTGATGTATTTTAAGAGGAAGATGTTTCTCACTTAAAGGGGGCTAACTTGTGGCCTATTGGCTGCCTAAACTATCTGGGATTCTTCGGGCTGTAAAACGTTAGTTCTCACTAGAAACCTGAAAAACACAAGTGCTTTGTCAGCACTAAAAACATGTAGTATGATCAATGATGCTCTATAACCAAAGATAACCCATTACAAGCTGCGCCAATGTTATGAAATGGTATGCACTTCCTGTCTCCGTGGGCGTGGTCGCCTCTCGACACCTTTTGCTTCTGACGCCCAAGCTCACCTTCCGTATATCAACAAAGCTAACCGAATCTAGCTGCACTTCTACCGTGGCTTTCACCACGAGAACCGCCTCTATACCAGACCCTTCACCGCCGCACATGTTCAAGCAGGAAACTGATCCGTATTAGCCTCGGCCTCACCGCCCAGCGGGCCACAAACGTTACGGTTTTATGGTCTGAGCAAGCTAGCTGCTGAGTGCTAATCAAAGCTGCACAATGTTGCCAAGCAAATTAATTCCTGCAGTTTGACCATTTCTTTTTCACACGTAGCTGTATCGTTACCTTCGGGGCATGTCTATCAAGTCAATTTACATAAAGGTGAGGATCCCAGAGCAGAACGGGCTTCCATATGGCAATAACTGCAGTAATAAAGTTCCACAAAAAGCAACATGAAAAAACAGTTATCAGCCTCCAACTTACTACTCTCGTTATTCAGTTGGCTTCAAATGAGCCTTAACGCTTACAGATCTTGACTGTCCCTCAACCTTACAACATTAGTCAAACATCGACCCTCGCCTATAACGCTATTACTTTGTTGGCCAAAACTTAGCGTTAGGTAACAAAAATACTACTATAATAATACTATTTGAAGTGACAGAGCCTAATCTTGATAGTATTTTGACAACACTGCCTAACGTAGTTTGCACAGAAATCTGTTATAAGAAAGCACTTGGCTGCGTCAGAGTTGTTTCCCTTTTTAATCAGTATTTAATCTCCATCTTGTCTGGTTTTTGTCTTTCCACCTTCTTGAGTGTGCGGCTTTCCCATTCTTCTTTATTTGTGATGTCTGACTATGAGACAGCGCCTCACTACAATAGGTGTGCGCTTCCCCTCAGTTTTTCTTTCCACCTACAACACGGCATGTGGAATGCTGCCAAACCCGACCACCATCCATTTGTCTCGAACCTCCCGATCATCACTCCACCGCTGTTTTTTTCCACTGTTTTTAAAAATCCACAGGGTACCTTCAATTAATAAATTTGTCTCTTCTGATCCACGAGTACCCTGTGGTGTTTTCATCAACTGCTGTGGTGATAGACAGAGAGGTTACACGCAACAAGGGCGCCGGTTTAGCTTTGTATCAGGAACATTGTGGTTAATTACACCCCCACTCTCTATAATTCTTCATTTTTTATTCTTTCTGGTGGAGTTGAGTTGTTAGTGGGCATGAAATGAATGCTTTGTTGTACAGTAAAGCCAGAGGTTTGGGGTTTTTTTACAATATGCCAACTTTTCACCTAAAAGAAGCGTTAAATTTTTTTTGCGATATTTTGAGTTTTTTTCTTGTCAGCTCCATTTTATGCACAAATTGAAATTGCAGTGGAAATGTACCTAATGACCACTTATGTGCAGTTTGGCAATCAAAACAATATATCTATATTAGATTTATATTTGCTATGTGCTTAAAAACCATTTGTGATTAAATGGTTTGAAATATTCTAGGAAGTTGTCAGTTTCTAAAGGACTCTCATAATAATTCATCCTCTAAGTTAAGCAAGCAAAATTTATGTTAAGTGCTATGGGAAGAAAATAATTCAGATGTCAGAGAAGGAAAACCCCTCTTCCTGCTCATGCTGTGAGGGGATTTCGGGGAGGATGTTGCTACTCTCCTTAATCATTGTAAGGAATTATGTATGAGAGCAGCTTTGCGGGTTCTTCGTCGTTGCAGAGCTACAATGCATGTCAGCTGCCTTGCTGTAGCTGCTGCCAGCGTTCAAAGATATTTTGATAAGCCCATGTAAATGTTGTTTTCGATGAGATGAGTCATTTGCAATATGCAAAACTAATTATAACTATAATTCTGGGATAAGTGTTGATTGCTGCATCACACTTTTCTCTCCTCCGCCCACGGCAAGGCCTACAACAAGCTGTCCTGTGGTATCAGACGTCCCCTGTCTGTGGGTGGCTGTTTGTGTGTGTGTGTGTGTGTGTGTGTGTGTGGATGTTTGCTTCTATTGGTAGCCCACATGTCTGGAGGGTCCTCATAAGTAGCCTCACCTCCACCAGAACCACCAGTGCCTGGTCTCCTCAGCATTAGCAGACTGATGAGTGTTTGTTCAATACACACTGATGTCATTTGTATCCTCCTCCACTCCTTGCAGGGAAGCCGCCTGCTGTGGCTTAGCACAGCAGGCTGTTAATGGCTGCCTCTGTGTGTGTGTGTGTGTGTGTGTGTGTGTGTGTGTGTGTGTGTAGGTCTACACGTGGTAAATTACAGGATCTGTACCCGAGTGTGGTAGTGTGTCTTTAGCATGCACATGTTAAGTCACAGCCGAAGCAACAGTGTCATTATGTGTATTTCAGTGTGTAAAATTTTAGCATTTACATGTTAACTGTGTGTGTGTGTGGTACATTTCCTGTCCCTTGTGTGTGTATATGTGTGTGTCCTCATGCATACGGTCTGCTGCTCAGTCCACATCAGTCAGAGAAAAATGAAATGAAAGGGAAGGCCGAGGCAGCAAAATGGCAGCGCTCCGCAGAGGGAAGTCCGGCGTGCATTCGGCACAGATTCTAACCATGTGCTGCTTCGGCCCTCGTCGGGTCGGACTGTGGAGTCCGTACACAATCCCCACATGACACCATGTCTCTGCTGCCTTTCCCAACACCAGCACATAAATGCGTATGTTTGTGTGTGTGGGGGCGTCTATTCTGAAGTGTGAATTAAAGCTCTTTTCATTTTTTCTCATGAGGTCATCAAGATTGTGGAGAATTTTCATTTACATTTTGTGTCTTGGAGACCTGCAGTCCAGACACAAATAGCTCTGTGGTGCAGCAGGGTTTTTTTAGATTTCAGGTGCTGTTTTTATGAAGAGAGGCTTAGACCAGACAGAAGTCACTGGAGACAGTTTGTGTGATTCTGAGTTGTCACAATTGTAACATTGAAACCTCTTTGCATAGAATGTTTATTTAATCACAGCATCCTTCAAATTATTCTAATGGCATAAGTTTCTGTTTGTAGAAAAGTGACACAATCCAGGTGAAAAGTGTTGCAGTCTATGAGTTGTTTACTGCCCTTAAAGATCCCATGAACTGGGCAATTCAATTTCCTGGAAAACTTTAACTTCCCGGAAAACAGTGCCTCTCCGGTGGTGACCTCGTGCCGCACTAGTGGGTGTAACAAAAAAATACAATCACTAAAACCGTCGCACATTTTTGAACATACCTCCCTTTTTGTCTGTCAACGCAAGCACTGCAAACAAACAAACAAACAAAAGATGCTTCTCACATCGGCATCGTTGCAGGACGTGCATTAATCGATCCATAGCACAAACCAAACGCAGCATAAAGACGGAAGAAGTCGTCAAGGTACACCAGCAGGGATGTGCTGATCCGGGAAGTGAAAGTGATACATTTGCTGCTTTTCTGAAGAGTTGGCGGGCATCAACACGAAGAAATAGGACAATAGTGTATCCCAACATGTTGATGCATGTCAACCTGCGGCTGGTGTGTGTTGCCCTTCAGTGTCCCAGGTCCAGATCTGTGGGTGGAGGTGTGGATGGTGTTTATTGCTGTATAGCAACAGCGTGGTAACACAGTTGTCAAAGTCAGAAATGTTTGAATCCTTCATAAAGGGGCGTGAAAATATGCTTACCGTGTCTACATTTCTACCTACTGCAACCTGGTAACAGAACATTTTAGTTGGCTCATCTAACTCAGAGGTTTTCACACTGTGAGGTGCGCCTCCCCAGGGGGGATGCGGGAGAGTTGAAGGGGGGCGGAGAGGGCGAGGTGAGGCGTGAGTCACACTTTGAATCAAAATTCGTCCTCCTTCTTGGAGTCATAACTCAGTCAAATCTGAACACACAGACATGATCCACATCTTTTTAGATTCAGCATGACTTACTCTTCACTGTGATATAATGTGATGCTTTGTCATTGATAGCTGACACAAGAATCAATATTCAATATTAAAACTTAAAGAGAACTATGTTTTGAGGCATACAGTATTTTGATTGGTTCATCTCAGCCAATCAGCTCTACTTCATCCAGGCTGCCTAAAAAAATATACATTTTTCAAACATCAACCATCAAAAAAAAGATTATATCACTACCTCAATATTCTTATATTGATATGTATATATATATATATATATATATATATATATATATATTAGATAGATAGATAGATAGATAGATAGATAGATAGATAGATAGATAGATCCATCATGTGAACAAGCGGTGGAAGAACTCCATTACTAAAAGTAGAAAAATCATCTTGAAAATTCCATTACTAGTAATGTTACTTTAGTTACTTTAGAAAAAGTAGAGAAGTATTATCAGTGAAATGTACTTAAAGTGTCAAAAGTTAAAGTACTCATTATGCAGAATGAATATTATATTATTCTGTTTTCATACAGAGCATTTTAATGTTGTAGTTCTTCAATGTGGAGCCAATTTTAGATACTTTGTATACTGCTTGTTAGATTAGTATTAAAGTACTGCATCATATCATATATGTTTTTATTTAAAAAGTAACAAGTAACTATAAGTTTCAAATATTGTAAATGTAGTGGAGTAAAAAGTCCAATATTTCCCTCTGAAATGTAGTGTAGTAGAAGTATAAAGTAGCATGAAATGGAAATACTCTGGTAAAGTACCAGTAAGTCAACATTTTACTAAAGTACAGTACTTGAGTGAATGTACTTATTTACATTCCACCACTGGTGGTGGTTCATATGGTGGATGAGGTTCTGCACAGGTCTGCACAGGAATGCTGGGGCTGTAGGTGAGGCTTTGCAACCTTTAGTGGAAAAAATACTATACTCTCCCAATCTCTCTTCACCTTTCATGGGAAAAGGGCTTCTTTTGCCAACAGTGTACTGTAGTATTCATCATCCAGACTGGCTATGCCAGATGCTGAAGGACTGAAGGAAGGTGACGGTTCTTTATTTCCATTTCATCTCTCTCAAGTTAGATCTCCACCACAGAAGCTCTTTGATATCCTCCAAGAGGATGTCTCAGAGGAAGCCTTTTATGATAAGCCAAGCTGGGTCGACCCTGAGAGCGATGCATGTAACTCGCCGCTAAGCCAGCCAGCATGCTCGTTTTCACACCTCTCTTTCCGACTAGGCTGGGGTTTCCTTTTGTCTCTCTGTGTTCGAGTCCGTTTGCCGCAGAGACCAGCGAGTACACTTTGTTCTCCGTGTACAATATGGCACAGTGTTAAGAAATATTCCTACAGTTTAGGTCAAGAAATCCCAAGGCTTTTCAAAAGCTTCTCAAAGGTTTCAGCTAGGCACACAGAAGCATTGGCAGGAACTTATATGTAATGTGTACTGTATGGGAAGGACATTCAGAGCATTCTCATGGAAGATACGGGTGTGTGATAGTAGTGGTAGAAGAAAATAGTTGTACATTTTAACTGGGGAATTTATGGAAGTTTTCAGGTATCACGAAATGAAACTCTTTTGCCTTTAAACTCCTGTTTGACTTTAAAGTCTCTGGAGCCCTTTAATGAATTCAATTTGATTCCATGCTAATGGGGCTAGGCTAACAGGACACAGTGCCTGGCAGTCCTATTGTTAAGACAAGTCAAAAGAAGTTAGAGAAAAAAACATTACATTCAACCAAAGACAAAAAGAGAGCTTGGCTGCTTCTAACTTCAGTCAAAGCCCAGCAGGTCCCAGAAGAGTTTGCAGACTTTTACTTTAACCAGAAGCCTGTTGAATTTTCACAATAAACTCCCTGTTTCCAGTTCATTTAAAAGAAGACTTTGATTTTGATTATTTTACTGTAACAACCTATAGATCATTTGCACCTGCTTCATGCTTTCATGTGTCTTATACAGTGGCTCCTGACAGGGGACCCCGAGGTTCTCATTGTAGTGTATCACAGACATGTCTAATTTTTAAATGCTTCGAATAGAAAGGTTCGTTTAGATCACATAAATCCTCAGACTGTCAGTCGTTCATTCAAACGTTCATTCGATCCACTTCTGGACCGAACTTGAAAACACCAACAGATTTTTATTTTAATATCTTTGAAACTGTGAATGCATACCTCTCAAACACCGCATTGCACAGACTTTGCAACCAGTGTCTGTCTGGACACCTGCCTTGTTAAGATAAGATTGAACTCAGAGATTTCAAAGAGGGGATGTTCAATTCAATGGAGGGTAAAATCCACAATGTCAGGATCTGTCTGTCTGGTTTCTGGTCTACGGAGAGGGGGGTTGGGGGTTGGGGGTGTACAGTTGCTAACAACACAAATGATGTTCAAACAGGCAGAGGCAGTGCCACAGGAAAGGGGCCGCTGCCAGTATGTGGCCTTGATCAGTGCCACTGCCACCATATGGCACAGTGATGTGGAAATGTCAGCGTGTTTGTTGCCCAGGAGCACAGCATAATGATCCAGGGCTCCCTAAATTAGCTAAATGTCAGACATCTGACCCCTTTCAAACACATGAAGTACACTCATCTCGCGCTACCTCACCCATTATTCTGTGAATGCATTTTGTCCATGGGGAAAATTTAACATAGTTTTCTTTCGTGTTTCAAGTTTTTTCTAACTTCTTACCTATGTGTTGTTGTGTCTCTAGTTGTAATTAGTATATAGATTTCTTTTACTGTTTTTATGTCAAAACCGTGCTTTTATTGGTAATATCTTCACACTTGGGCGTGCATCATTTGTGTCACTCACTGCCAGTGGTGCGACTCTGTCAGCAACAGCAGCAGACTGAGCAGACTCACTCAGTTTGACCGCAGCTTTTGCTATAAGGACAGATCAATCCCAGGTCTCGGATTTTTAAAATTCTTCTGTAAGTCTCTTAAATCATAATTATTCATTTATTCTCATTTCATTTATTTAATTCAATTTCATTTAATTAATTCTTGCTTATGTATTTCGATTCTTGTCCATCAGTACTTTCTGGATTTTATAAATTGTTGCTGGATTCCAGCCAGTAAAATTGATAGTGTAAGTGTATAAAGGCCTTGGTGTGACTACACAAAATAACTCAGAATTTTCTAAAGGAGAAGGACTCTTACAGTGTCCGTGAATGTCTAATTTAACATTTGTGCAAATGTTTGTGGTTTGAGCATGGCTGGAGCAAGACTGCTACGAATAGGCATTTATTATTTTTGTTGAGCTGGCTCTGGTTTTGATAGAGTCTTCGTAAAGAGCGCACATATGACTGCAGCAGTGCCCTCGTTCTCTGCCAGTTCAGCTTTCCAGACTTCATGCAAAGACATGAACACTTTGTGTATGTTGTGTGGGGTTTTGTGTGAGTGTGTTGGCGGTAGTGGGAGGGCAATCATCTAGACACAATAGGAGCCAACAGATGTCTCTCTATCTCTTTCTCCCTCTCTTCCTTTCATTTGTCTCTGCAGTACGTAGGTGGAGCTCAGCAGCAGAGACAGACGGAGGGTGAATAAAACAAGAAAATGAGAGCAATGTGGCTCAGCCATTTTGCCGTCACATTGATTTGGTCTCCTTTTTAAGACCATGGAGATCTTGTTGTTTCTCAAGTACCAACAGCAACACAGCAATTTTATTCCATTTTTGTCCTGCCTCTCATCCTCCCCAGTGATCGCCCCTCAGAGATCTGGGTCTGCACGCAAAGCTTCTGCTTCTCTCATGAAACAATGCCGATATCTTGGCAGTCTCATGTAGCACAATATGAAACAACATGCGAACACCTGTAGTTGAGAAGAACTGCTGTATCTCTTACAGGGAACGTGAAAGAAAGAGGGCAGGATGATAAATGGCGGTGACATGGTGTCTCCAAAGCTCTCACCACAACACGTGTTGTTTGCATGTATCGCTGGATTTTAAAAATTCAGCAGCAACATCCAGCTCTGTCTCCTGTGGCGTTCGGTTCTAATTTAGCTAGTAGACACTGGCATTGAATGACCATTGATAATGCAGTGTAGTGTGAAGTCACGGTGGCCGATAACTCGTCGAGTCTTAATTACACTAATAGTCGGTGTTGATGTGTGTTTGTTTTTAACCATCTTTCCCCAATATTATACAAGTAGGTGTACTTTTATTAGGTCTTGGATTTTCATAATTCTACTGTAAGTCTCTTACGTCATAATTATTCGTTTATTCTCATTTTTAATTCTTGTTTATTTATTTAGATCCTTGTCAATCAATACCGTTTGGATCTTATACATTGTTGATATTTACCAGCCAGTAAAATTGATGGTGTAACTGTAGATCCCAGTGAAATATTCAGACCTTGTCATGGTGTCTCTGGATTTGTAATAGAAAGTGTCTCAGTAAGATCAAAAATAACCCATGACGCAACACATGACCCAATACACAAGAGTCACTAACAGGGCCTAAAAGAAAACGAAATATGAACAAAATATGTATACCACGTGTAGTAAATTGTAGCTACGTTTACATGTAGGCCTACTTTATATAAAATCAATCCATCAAACTTAACTTTTACACTGAACACGTCACGCCCTCCATTGACTTTCCATCCATTCACAGTTCTCCGTCTGAACAGAGGCTCAGAAACAAACACAGCATTACTCCTCCTCCTCCAGTGCTAACGTCTGGATCAGAGCCAGTATATCCATCCAACCCCCTCATCCTCCTGCCCCCTCTCTTTCCTCCTCTCATCACAGGCTCCTTGCCTGGAGGCTGGAAGCGCTCCAAGAAGCGGTGGGGAGGGGGGATGGAACGAGGGGGGGGGTCATTTGTGACAGAGAAGAGCAGAAGCTCGTAGCATCGCGGGGCAGAATGAATGACCCTCAGCCGCCCCAAAGCCTGAGGGACTGTTGGCTCACTGATGGCTCTGTTCATGACGTCCAGACACAGATGCTGCAAAAGTTTGTAGGGGAAAGACTCGGCTTCCAGGGCGGCCCCCAGCAAACCCCACGGGGGGAGAGAGGAAATGTGTAGGCCATGGCTTCATGCACTGCAAAAAATGCAAGTGACTTAACCTTTCTTCTGGTTAAGTTTACTCAGAGAATCTAACTGCACTGGCAGATCATATTTTACATTTTCATGTAGTTTATGTTAATATGACTTCTTATAAGAAATATTTATGAGACAAGAAAATAAATCTCCAAACAGGAAACATGCCTTAAAGCAGCACCAGGCAACTGTGTGTGATAGTGGCCCAACAAGCGGAAGAGATGGAAAATTTAAACTTACAAATCCAGAAACCATTGAAGCCTACCTCAGTAAACTGTACCCACATACAGTATTACACTTATCTTTCCAGCTAATATGGGATTTTGGTAATATGTCAGGTAATCACCAAAATCCCCAATCAGTGAGTCAATTAATCACTCGGGGCTTTTCCACTAACATGGTGCTGAAGGTCGGAAAACCAGCAAATCTTTTTCTGGACTTTTTCTTGGGCAGCTCACATATCACCCCGAACACAGAGATTTTAATGTCCCGGTCAGTTGATTTAATAACCAGAGAGCAAACTCACATTAAACACAATTGGTAGTGTTCATATGGTGGGAAGCTGTTGAGGGATAACATCTTTGTCATTGCACTAGTGACACATAAATCAGCAGCTATTTTTATAATTGAGTTAGCGTTTGAGTCCTTCTTCATGCCAAACGTTTGCTGGTTTCAGCTTCTCCAGTGTAAGGAATTGTCACTTTTCTTTGTGATGTGATAGTAAGTAGGTCGGACAAAACAAGCAATTTCTAAATGTAATCGTGCGCACTGAGAAATTGTTATGGCAATTTTTTCATTTCATAGATTAAATCAAAAATCAGTTAATTGAGAAAATAATTAGCAGATTAATCAACAATATAAATAACTGTTAGTTGTAGCCCTAGAACTGTGAAGGGTTGCATAGACCTCTGTGCACAATACGTAATCCTGGTGAGCAGCAGGTGACACTCTGGGTATCAAAGGAGAAAAGTGGCTGTCGCAGCTGTGGCAGAAAGAGACAAACACATCCATGCATGCATACACCCGAACAAGCTAAAACTCAATCCATTCTTCATTTTGCAATGTTTAGTACCACTTTAGAAAGAAATAATATTGTTATCTGACGACTCTGCAAAACCTCAGAGTACATTCAGTAACTAAGTTTCTACAATATCTGCGTATGGCAACTACAGTGTGGTTAAGGTCACAAAAAGATCGTGGGCATGGCAAATAAACTACGGTTAAGTTATTGGTTAAAGTTAGGCAATTAAAACACTAAGTTATGGTTATGGAAAGATAATGATTATAGTAAAAAAAAAATGCAAACATTAATTGCAACTCTGTGACAAAACGCAAACTCCAGACACAAAGGGCACACTTTGGACTTTGGACATAAACTGTAAGGTGCGGAATTTTCCAATATGTACAGTATTACAATTCTTGGGTGTCTGTTTTAAAATGTTTTCCCTGTTGCGGGTTTGCTAGGTTTATGTGATGACAGCATACCTTGTCCTTTAAATCACAGATTTCTTGATTCCAGACCAGCAAGTATAAGTGATTTGAATGGGCTGGGGCCAGCTGGCAGGCTGGCAGTGGAAATTCTTAAAACGGCTCTAGATTTGGTACGGGAACCAGCTCCAGCATCTGCACATTGTCAGTGGAAAAGCCCAAACTGGGTCATCGATATTGACGACTAAGGCTATGAGCTCCTGCAGATAACCTGTGGTCATTTCAGGTGGTCACAATTATTACTTAATACACCTTAAATTAATCTGAACACAAAATAAAGTCACTTGCTAGGCTTGCAGTCTTTTTGTAGTGTGTCCATCTGGCCCCACTGAGTGTCGAGCCATCCCATGGCACTGGGCCTTGCCCAGCAGGGCTTTGTAACAGAAGTGGCCCAGTCCTGTTTTGTCTGACCCACAATTCACTGGGACGGCCCCAGAGACAGTGAATATCCCTGCCAGAGAACAGGAAAAAAACCACCAGGCTAAAGCAAGTGTGCCACATAAATGAGACAAGGACAGCCATGTGAAAAGGTCTGCAGTGCAAAACAAGCTGAAACCACGCAAATGAATCCTGGAATAGATGTCTTAAAAGGAATAGACGCCTGAACACTTCCACACTAAGGCACCAGTGACAGACTCCACTCACTCATCCTTAATGCATTCCAAACACTGCCAGCTCCCTGAGGAAATAACATGTTCATTCAGTTCATTTCGACAATATACAGAAATATGGAGAATTTGTACAGCTGCAGGCCTGTTAGTAACTAAGATCCCCATAAATGGGCTAATGTTGGGCACAGTTGACTTAAAGATAACACACCCGTGTTGCGGGTTATTTTGGTGCTGTCAGGCGGTAACCCTATCACCAAACAAGACCGTCGATATTAGACAAATGACCCAGATTACATTCAAACCCTGTGGTGTGTGGTCTAATGCCAACTTTTTTTTAAATCTTGCTTTCTACGATATCTGTGCATGTCAACTCCGACATGGTTATGGTAGGGAAAGATTGTGGTTATGGCAAATAAACTATGACTATGGTTATGCTTAGGCAACTAAAACGCCGGGTTAAGGGTAGGAAAAGGTCATGGTTACAGGTATTAAAAAGGTGTGACAGAATATGAATACACAGAGGGAACACTACTTCCTGCATTGGCACCTCCTTCCCAATCCCCTATGTATCTGACTGAGTTGCCATCTTGGAGGACAGAAATATTGTGTAGTGGCAATTCAGTCTGATTATCAGGCTACATCAGTATAGTGCAGCTGAAGATTCAGTTCAGAAGGCAAAAGTCATTTTGGATTCAAACTTGTGTTCGTACACCACCGGATATGTTGTGGCATACAGTACGTAAACCACAGATAATAGTGGTACAAACTGTGCAGACAGACCACCAGGCTTTGAAGAAAAGCGCTCCCCTGTGAGCCAGCCAGCTGTATATCACTGAATCACAACAGTCTGTCTCTCGCACACTATCTCATCTGTTTCTGTCTCCCTGTCTGTCTGCCCATCACTCCGTCTGTTTATATCCTCTTATCTGTTCTTCACTGAACGCCTGCCTCTCTCTGCCTCTCGTCTTATGGATCTTTCTCTGGTGGTGAGCGCCTTTGCTGCAGTGGGTAAAGCTACCTTTATATTCGGAGAACTGAATTTACCACACTTTAGCAAGATAAATCATATCAAGCTGTTTGTTTACACCTTAAATAAGAATAAAAAGTATTCATGTAGTTGGTGAGTTTATATTAGTGTTTCTTTAACTGAAAGTTACAGTTGACACTGCATTGACTTGAGTGCTACCTGACTGGCTCGTCGTCTGTGATCCCACCATCCAACCCTATACCCTCTCCCCCACACTCATCTACTCTTGTCCTTAATCCAGCTCCTCTCACTCTCGATGGGAAATCCACTGCAGCCCCCAACCCCCCCCCCCCAGCAAGCCTGGCTCTGTTCAAAGTCCAAAATATGACCACCTCTAAAGTGACTGAGTTGGTAAAACTGTTCAAGACAGCCTCTTAGTTGTAATTTTGAGTTGAAGATATTGGGAATTCCTGACAACAATGATATCTCTCACTTGGTGAAATTAAATACATACATTTCAACTAAGCTGTGGCAAAATATCTGCAAAGCCACTATCGCTGGCAGTTACAGCTAAATACAATCTGTCATATGATTGATTCAGCTAATTTAAACGAGCTAAATACTGTTTGTGTGTAGCTGTTGTGTTTAGCTACTTTTGCTGTTTTTCGTATTTGGACTATGTATCTGGTGTGAGTACAGGGTTAGTCGTGGGGGTAATTATCTTGAAAATATCAGTCAGAGTTTTTTTAAAAAGCTATCGCTAACACTAGCAGTCCATCCTATGTGAACAAGAAATCTCTACAGCTAATGTTATAGCTATAATGGCAGTGGTTATCATTGTGTGGACCAGCGTGTTGGACACAGAACGCACTGACCCCAGCGCTTCATATAGAATGTAGGAAGGTAAATTCATTGGGTAGGAGGGGGAAGGGTTTGCATGCCTAACAGATGGTCTGTAATTTCACTTTACCCACTGTTATCTATGCCCGTTACGCTTGTGTGACTGTTGACAATTACTGTGTTTTCATCCACATGCTATTTACCCTCTCCACCATTGCTCTCCAATTTCTTTTGGTCCTTCAAGCATTTGTGGCTTATTGTCCGCTTTCCCCTTTTCTATCTGCCTGCCTTTTCAGTCTGATCTGCCTCTCCATCCTCTTTTATCCTTTCTCGCTGTCTCTTCTTATGTTTGTCTTTTTAAATCTTCTTACTCTGTGCTTCGTCTCCTTTCATACATATGACCAGCTTTTATACCCTATTTATAGATTTAGGTATTGAGCGGCTTTATCCTTAATATTTAAGTCTTCAGTCCAAATCTGTCTTAATCGTTTTCTGTCAAACTCTACTAGTGACCCTCAGTGCTGTCATATTTCCGTTCAGTATGCTGCATTTCACATCCAGAGGGTGGAAACATTACAGACAGTCGCCTCTGTTTGCTCAATGAACTCTGACCTCTGAGTGTAAAGCTTCACCTTCACAAAGTCGACTCCCCTCCCAGGGAAGTCAGAGCAGAGTCACATCAATTAGACAGCTCTGGTTGTTAATTAGCTGGTTAATGCGTCAAAGGGATGTGTGTAGGAGAGAATGAGGGGGCTAGAAACAGATTACCACTGGCTTCTGTTTTTCCTCGCCTTCATCTGAATATGCTGTGGCTGGCCGCCATTAGCCACAAACGTAACTGGTGAGGGTTTTGGTCTTGACGGGTCCCAAATGGAAGACCAAAGAAAGATTTAGTCTCAGGTACTCATATGGGCAGATTTTAGCTGCTGTTTAATACATTTATGTTTATAAAGATTCTCAGTCATTCAGATCAAAACATATCAAGTCATAGGCAGAATGATAACAACTCTCGCAGCCTTTGATATACATGGCACTTTAATATTGTATTAGTAATGTACAACCACAACAAGGTCGAGTCTTCACTGGCTTTCTCAGAGTTTCTGCATTGCTAGCAGTGGGGACAAAGGATGGGGATGTAGACTCCAATTACTACCCTTCTCCGGAGCTTTCAACTACATCTCTTGGTCTTCATTAGCAGGTGGAGTTTTCTTAGTTGCCATAGGCCTGACAGGCCTCAGTTGTCAGGTGGTCATACATGGGGTAGAGATGGCAACCTCTGTCTCTGTTCAAAGATGGTCTCTGGTGTCAGATGTGAATGTCCTCGCTGATCTTTCTCCATTTGTCCACTGCCTCCAGGTTAATGACCTTTGACCTCTTCAAAGTGGATGCTGTGAGAGGTTTTGGTCTGGTGTTCACAGACAGCTGATGTTGTCTGTTTCCGGTGCTCATTCGGTCTTTTGTCCAGGGTCCTTGCTGGTTCACCACTGTTACCAGTGTCTGGGGGGGTGGAGTCCTGTCTTTAGGGTGTACCAGCTCTACCCAGATCTTTACACTCTGCTGGTACACTTGAACACTGCGGATCGATGTTCTGACAATCCAGCCAGGTAAAGGTGCTTTAAGACAGCCAGCTGTTGCCACAGCTGCAAGGAGTGAGAAGGCAGCTGCTGCTCTTGTGAACACGCACAGCTATTTGCAGCTGCGTTCAGAGTTTATGATGGTTCAATTTTTTCAACTTTCAGCCGCGGCTCGCTGTGTGACCATGGCAACCACAGAAACCATAGAGAGGGAAATGATAGAGGAGCAGATTTTACTGTATCTGAATGTTTCATCTCTTCACCAGCAGGAAACAGCAGTGTTGGAATGTAACTAAGTACATTTACTCAAGTACTGTACTTAAGTACCTTTTGACATACTTGTACTTTGAGTATTTCCATTTAACCTACTTTATATTCCTACTAGACTACATTTCAGAGGCAAATATTGTACTTTTTACTCCACTACATTTATTTGACGCTTATAGTTACTTTTCTCATAAAAAAACATGATATGCTGATATGATATGATGCAGTACTGTGCTACTAATCCACCCAGTGGTATACAACGTATCTAAAATTGGCTCCACATTGATGAACTACAACATTAAAATATTCTTACACGTATTTGTTAGTGATAACAACAGAATACTATAATATTCTGTAATAACATTACACTTTTGAAGGTGCCATTCTGCATACTGAGTACATTTTTTTGATAATGCTTCTGTTATAGTGCACAGTTTAAGGACCCAAATGCAGAACACAAGGAAGTGGTATTTGGATGAGATAGCAACCGTTTTCATTATATGCTGCAAGTAAACACTGGGGGGTGTGAGCTCTTCCAGAGCGGCGAGGCTCCGGGGACGGAGACGGGGAGTGTAGGTACTGGCTCGGTCAAAACCAGGGAGCAAGTCCAAGCAAAGCAAACAAATCCGACAGGGAGCAGGCAAAGATACAAAAGTCCACAGTACAGGCAAGGTCCAAGGAACAAAGAATTAATACAATTGAACTCCCGGTAAGATATGCCGGGATGCTGGACACGGGAACAAAGTACAACGAAAAATGCACATGACAGGGACGACGACCCGACAACGAACAAAGGAAAAGACCCGGACTAAATACACTAAGGTAGGTGAGACAACAACACAGGTGCCATCAATCAAGGAGGGGCCAACAATCTAAACTGGAGCAAACAAAGACAGGAAGTAAAACCACAAGACACACAAGGGGAGGAGAACACTACAAAATAAAACAGGAAACAGGACAAAACCTCAAACTATAACAGCTTCCGTACTTTTACTTAAGTAACATTTTGAATTCTTGTAATAAAGTATTTTTAGACTATGGCATTTCTACTTTTACTTAAGTCAAGGATTGGAGTACTTCCACTGCTGGAGAACAGACAGTGACCAATGAGGAGAAAACGTTGTTGCAGCAACATCAACCTTTAAGTCTGACTCGGGGACAATGTCCCTGTTGCTTTACACAGAGACAGGGGTTATGATTCAGTACTTTCCTGGAGTCTCCACTGATTCCCTTGCAACTGCTCAAGGCCAAGAAATAGTCCAGGACGTCACCCCACATGAAATGGCAAGTTGTCGTTTGACACAATGTGTTCATTTGTGAGCTTTAGAGATGCTGGTAGGTGGATTTTGTCACCGTTGGACAGAGCAAGGCTGGCTGTTCCCCCCGTCTCCAGTCTTTATGGTATGCTAAGCTAACCAGCTGCTGAGCACATCCATGCTCCTGAAAGTATGAACCCTTTCCAATTTGGACACTCAGTACAGGCTTACATAGTTATTTCCACTACTAGTAAGGGATCCACTTTGTATGAAGCATACCGATGCCTGCCCTTCTGTTTCTCTGGCTGTCTCTTTTGCCTCAATCTGTCTAATATTTTCTTTTCGTGTACTGCCTGGAGTAGTTAGCCAAGTGGGATCCTGGGCCAAAAGCCTTGCAGAAACCTTCCCTTTGCCTATGTGTACAGTGGAGGCCGATCATTAATTCGGTGCTAATTCAACAACTAAAGGATCTAAAGGTCTCTGGAGTTGCCCTGATGTGTGTCTTTTTGGAAATCTGACATTTCAGACATTCTGGTATCGCCCTATTCCCCCTATTTCTTTTACTTTCTCTCTAGATTACACGAGATGAAGAATGTTTTTTCTCTACGCAGCTCACTAATTAGCTTGTCTTTTCTGGCCTTGAGCTCTCGTATCCCCTTCTCCCGCCTCTCTTCTTCTTCTTTTCCCTATTTTCCCTAACCACCCTGTCTCAGGAGACCATCAAGCTTTGTCTGTGGCTCAACCCAAATCCACCGAGAAATGTCTTTATTCAAAAAAAAACTCTGAGCATATCTTCTAAAATTAGGCCCAGAAGTGATTACACCACCATGTTTTGTTGTTAACACCTTTTGTTTTGTGGTCCTTTTCATCAAAGGGGACAGCAGCAGTTGTTTGTAATGTGTCCACACTTCAAGAAGCAATTTGTTTGCATTTAGCAGCCAAATCCATAATGATGATGTGAATGTTTGACTAAGAGGAAATCTTTTCTTGCTGCTTTGGTGCAGTAATCTAACTGCACAATTGGCTTGATATCAAGCATCTTTCGTTGCCAAAGGGAGGTACGGCAGCACAAACAATACATGTCTATGCTGTTACCCAGTAGCTGACAGCTGTGTAAACTCACGTGCATGAATACACAAACGCATGCTAGCATACCTAAATACACACACATGCAGGCAAATACAGGCACATACACACACACTCTCTCTTTTTTATATCACAAAAGGATTTCATCCATGAGAACCTTCTATAAACAATTTCACTGTGGTTTTTGTCAGGGCATGACTGCTGGTTTCTAAATCTGCACAATGAGACATGCACAATGTGCTGTTCTTTATCTGCTTCAAACAATGATGTAGAGATGGTTCCCCATTTTAGATCTCAGGATCTCCACTTTAATCTTCTAATGTCTGCAGGAAAATTCTTAGTCTATGTTGAAAAAAGAAGCAAACGAAAGCACACGAAGAACTGTCTGAGCCAGTAAAGCTGGACCTCAACCAGTTTTGAGTTTTATTTTCATAGCTCTGGCCATCGGTTGTATCTGTAAAAACAACTCACCAAAAATCATTGCTGAGATTTCGGAACGTGCAGCAACGTTTGAAATAAGTGTAATGGGGCAAGAAACTCAAGCAGTTGTTTCATATTTATTGTATAATATAAGTGGAAATTTTGGCCTGATGGTGGAGCCAAGGGGAAAGGTCAGTGGTCACTAGTAAACATGAAGGTAACATACTTCTGGGGGAAAATGATCCGCTGCTTTCAACCCCTAGTAAATATTTGCAAGCAGTGGACAAGCACAGCGCAGCGCCCAGGGACCATCTTTAAAATATTTCCAGGTATCACCCTCTGGTTTCACAGCGTGGAAAACATTTACAGAGAATTTCATGGAAATCTGGACAAATCTGCACCAACTGACTGACAAGGCCATCCTTAGTCCTTGCCAACAGAGGGGCAACAATGACTAAAGCACTACCACACTACAGTATGTGAGTGAAGTGAAGTGAAGTACCATTAGTATGAAAACATTTGTAGCAGACAATCATTTGCATCATAAGTTCATCACAGATAGAAATCACTGCCTTTTACTTAAGTCCTGAATGAATTTAACATGAACAATGAACTGTTACTTGTTTACAGTCCTGAGAGTTCATGTTCATGCTTGAGATTTTGTTCACTGTATTACACAGAAATGAATCCACATTACTGTAGCATGTGGTAAAAGAAGAAGAATACTAAAGCCTTTTCTGTAGTAATCGAATAGTGTATTACAAGTTATTCTTATTGGATGTCAGCTTATAGTACATCCTTCTCACCAGACAAAACATTACCCCGGAGTACATCAGTGCTGTTTTTTTACATTCAGTGCCAATATTTTTAAAATCAAGCATGAAATTTTATTCTTCATATTACTGGCTTTGGAAAACTCGTGGAAACCAGCTTTTCCACTGCATCACACGTCTTCGTTAAGAGTGTTTTCTCAGCAGTCATGGAGGAATGTAGACATGCAAGCTCAGTAGTTGTCTTGATGTCATCCACAGAAAATTTTTAATAAAATAAAATGTAGAAATTACAATTACATATGGACATGTGCAAATATCAGAATATATATTTAAAATAAGAAAGAAAATGAAAACAAATGTGTATGCAAGAAAACTTTAGAAATAATACATATTTTATTATATAAAATATTGAAACATATTATTTTATTTTACATATTTCATCCATAGATAGCCACTCATTTCATCTCATGAGAAAAAAGGTAGTAAGTGAACCTTGAGTTGGGATTGGGAAATGTTACTGCAGCATAAAAGTAAAATACTGAAACCTTTTCTGCAGTAAAGAATTCTGTATTACAAATTATTTTATTCTTACTGTTTATGATAAAGCCCACGTGATGTGGTTGAAATTCTGGAGATGGAACACAAACTCTCCTCAAGATTGTAATGAAGGAGAACTCAGTATTGAGAAAAGCTTTTAAGCCTTTGTGTAAAAGCAGTAAAGGCTTTGTGTTTACTTGTATTATCTCTTCCCACAGGTAAGCCCTCCCGCTGCCCTTTACGTGTGTGTGTGTGTGTGTGTGTGTGTGTGTGTGTGTGTGTGTGTGTGTTCATGAAGTGAGGACACACTGAGACCTCAAGGTCTACATGAAGGCTACTGGAGGCTAACACACCTCTCTGCATTTGTCAAACGTCTCAGTTCCCTATTCACAGACATCCCACACTGACAAATAAGGACACGTCTTGTATGTGTTCACAGTATAGATGTTGGCCTTTTCATTTGTCCATCCTGCAACTAGGATTACGCCTTTAACCTTTGAGATGGGAAAGATTCATGAATATTCTTTACAAAGTCTTGTGCAGAAAAGGTGTTAGCATGTATGTACAATCACTTCACACTTCTATTCATTTAGGGATTTCCGGAGTGTACATGAACGTAAACATGAAGACAGACGCTCAGTCCAGAGAAACGGAAGCTCTGATAAAATTGGGGAGAGAGGCATTAGACAAAAGGGTAAATATAATAACAATATTCTGCAGCGCTAACCTCAGACTGATATATCACCCTGCCAACAACAAGACAATATTAAAATTCAGGTTTCAGTTTCGTATGTAGCACAAAATCTTCTGCCACTGATCTGAATTGTGGCAATGCAACCTCAGTCTGAACAGTCAGTCTGGAACTCACGCCTCAGTTAACAGAACATGTTGAACTTTTAAATGATTTCTGTTGTCCAGAAAGATAAAAGTGACATGTGACGCTGGATTATTGCAGTACGCGTACGTTTAAAATAACAATTATAGTCTTGAATGTCCATAAGGCTGGAGGAGTCACAAGAGAGCGGTCAAAAAAGAATCATAGCGGCAGAGATTAAAGTATCTTGACTTTTAGTCCAGAAACACTGTATCCTACATTTCCCATAAAGCAACCAATAGTATCTTTTCATTAGACCCTCCCTGTCTGGTAAATGCATTCGTCATTAAAACACCACTGCCCTTTTTTGTAACAGATTTCCTGTTATAAATTTGTAGCATCCAAGCCTAAAATAGATAAAGCGAGATATCAGACTTGACAAAGCTCATCCAGAGCCACAGAAGACATTAAACTGTCTTCACTAGCGCAATAGTACTCCTCATGTCGAATAAACTGACCTTAATGTCTACTGTAAAATTGATAGTTTTAGAAATTCAAAAAAAATTGTCTTCCAATTTACTTGCTTACCTACCGTAAGCAAGAGGAAACAGTGTCCCCTCCTCTTTTCTCTATCTCTACCTTAACATGGACTCGCCCTGGTCCAGACTGGCCTTGTGGAAGCTCAGATAACACCGAGACGCCCTTTCAGTGTTTATCAGAGCAGCCTGAGCTCTATCTACTGCAGCCCAGGCTAAGGAGAAAGGGATGCTTATCTCCACTTCAGTGTTAACAAGAAGGACTCTGCTAGGTCGACACAAATCTGCTGTGTGACTGTGAAACGCATTTTTTCGAGCAGAACTTCATGTAAGTTTAAAATAGAGAGGTTAGTAACCTGTTTTTTTATTTGTTCTAATTTGATTTTAAAAAAGGGTTAGGGTAACCAGTCCCTCTCGCTGACCCGTGACCTGCAATTCAAAGCTGTTTTAATCAAAACTTTCATAATATCACTGGGTCAAAAAACTGTGTAATGTGAAACGTGTCACTCGCAGTGACGAGCCTCCAGAGAATTATCACCAACTCTGCAGTTCCCCTCAGCTCTACAGAGCCAGATTTTCTCAAGAGTTGGTTGAGACCAAAACCAGAGCTAAAAGAGAGTAAAGATTGGACTTACATTCATCAGGTGGACACCAACATGACTATAAATGAATGCTAACATTACTCCGTGTATGCTGGATGTGTAGGCAATATAGTAACATCTTTATGAGGCAATAATATGTCATTGTTGCATTTAGAGCTTGTTCCATTTGTTCCAAGTAGCCAAAAAAATCAATCAACGCAGTCTTAAAGAGGGACAAAGTACTAAGGGTACTATGGATGGAGGCTGGAGCTGCACAGTGCACATATTTTTCCATTAACAGAAGAGTTCTTCGGTATTCAACTAATATTTTTTGAAGGCCAATAGAGTTGCAAAGTCATAGAAGCTGCTAGTTCCAGATATATATTTAGTCAACCCCAATTCTCATTTGGGAAAAAAACATCAACACTGAAACGGAAGTCTGCTGGATGATAATACGGTTATGATGTGGTCATTAGTTGTAAATATTTCACCTTTAAGACTCCAGCAAGAAGCATAGCTCAAAATTTTAGCATAGCATTCTAGCATTGTGGTTAGCTCAATCTCGTCAGTAGAATTTTAAACTCAGTGATGTTGAATAATGAATGCTTCATATCACAGTGCTCCATGGAATTTGTAATTGACCTCCTAAATATTTGAACAAGGACTACTTCTACTTCACTACTGATGCTTTGTCTTGAATTTTTGAATTTCTTTTTTTTTCAGGCCAAACACTTCTTCTAAATGTCCAAGTTTGTGCAGCAACTATCTGAAAAAGGTTTTAGATGGAAACCTCTACACTGACTTATTATTGCTGGTACCACCCAGTAATGTCGTATCTGAACTTCAATAGCAGGCTAATATCTAGCCTTAATGTATTCCTTCATCCACACAAAAAATAGGCTACTAAAAGTGGCTCCTTGCCCTTTACACATGGACAAGTCAGACAGAACCCGCTGGCTCACACATGAAGCCACATCGTGGCCATTTCCCCATGTGGTGTAGAGAGAACAAGTTCCCCTGCAGGTGTCCCCCCACTCACTCTGTGATCAGAGGAGAAAACTGCTGCAAGGCTCAACAGAAGCTGATGAAAATGTGTGAACAGAAAAAAAAGGGGGCTGCTGGATCTTCTTAAGTTACATGAGACATGTTTGAAGCAGCCTGAATACCTTTCGTACAACCTATGAATCGTTACGCCCTCTAACCTTTGTGTTGCCCAACCTTAACCATAGTTTATTTGCTATAACCATTGTGTTAATCATACCATAATCATGCTGTAGTATGTCCATGCATTGTTATCAAAGCAGTGAACGTAATCTCCGATTTTGCATAATCGTCCACTGTCAGCCTTCTTTCTGCCGATAGGGATGACTATCTACCATTTTTGCAGCAAGTCCCCCAAACTAAAGGACAAAACACTAAATTTATAATTGCCTTCCAAAACGATCCATGCCTGAGTTTTCCGATCATATGCCCATCTGTAGTCAGTGCCCGCCAAAACTGTTACAAATCACCTATGTTTACCATGGCCACTACTATTTTAGCTTAGCATGCTTACTTTTGCTAATTAGCATTAAACACAAAGCACAGATGAGGCTCATGAGAATGACATTTGTTTTGCAGGTATTTAGTCATGAGCAGTATAAGTATTGAACAAATTAAAAATTTGACCTGATGATGGCGCTAGATGAAAATCTAAGTTATTACAATTCATCCTGAGGGGAACATGAATGTCTTCACCATTTGCCTGTTTACTGGCAACCCATCCAATAGTTGTCATTTGACTCCAAATCTAAAAATGTCAACCTGCTGCTGGCACTGGACGAAACATCAGGGGATCACCAAGTCATCAGAATTCATCCTCCAACAGTTGCTGAGACATATGAGTCCGGACCACAGTGGTGGACCAACCAACTGGCATTGCCATCACTAGAGCCACGTGGCTGGCATGGCTAAAAACTACTTCATCAGAGTTAGGGAACCGTCTTCATCATGGCTGAAAGAAGAACTACTTGGTTAAGGTTAGGGAAGGATTGTGGTCATGGTTAAAACAAACCAGCGTTGACTGTTGGTAGAAAACAGGAAATGAACAGCAGTGGTAACGGCACACACTTTGTTGGTCAATCCATCCCTGCTGACCCCGTCCCTATGAAGTTCTGTGGCTGTGTGACAGTGTAACGTTACTTCTGCCTTTGCTCCTGACAGACAAGAGTCATTTTACACTGCCACTGGAGGTTTGTGTCAGGACAGCGTAAACACATGTCATTTTTTAGGCATTTGAACAAACAAAAAAAGCTGTTGTTTTCTTGGGAGGACAGTCTCCATTTTGCATGGTGCATCAAAACGCACTATGTAAAGGGCGGTGATAGCGTTCATGACGTTGTGTGTGGTTCACATATCTGTCAGCTGCTCAGCTCTCAGCCTCGGTGTCCTCCACCTCTCCATCCATCCCATGCTCATTTGCCTGTTTACTACCTCACTGACCTTATTTACAGGTGAGTCCCTTTTTGCACTCCATCAGCGCTGCTCAGCCACACACACTCAGTCATGTCTCTCTCTCTTTCTCTCTCTCTCTCGCTCTCTCTCTACCCTTTTATTTTGAAGAGACTTGCTATAAAGAAATCCATCCCGTCTACATTCAGCCTACAAGCACCGCAGCGGCCTCTCTTTGAGACAGACAGGGAGGCCAGCTCCTATAAATCAGCATAGCTGAGATATTTGTGGCTAACTTGGGGGAAGATTTATGCCGGCTGGATATTGGAGTGCGTCTATCAGGCTCTCACAGAAGGGCTGAGGGCTGCTGGGGGTGGGAAGGGGAAGGTAGACGTGAGGAGGCTTGTGGATGGAGGAGGGGATGGAAAAAGGATCTTTGTCATCAAAGACAGAAAAGATTTTGAAGGAAGGAAGAGGTAAAATGAGACAGAGGAAGACTTTAAACATTTCACAATCCCACAGGAGTCCTGTTTGGGGAGTCAGCTGAGATGTGAAGTGCCAGGGAGGTGAAGCAGGCAGAGAGATGGATGGGGAGAGGGTTGTAGAAGGGTAAAAAGGCGGTGCCTGGTTGTTACAGAGAGCCATGAATTAACTCTGGCTGTCATATATGGATAACCTGAGAACAACCCCACACAATTCATCCCGCTGCCAGATCGAGGACATCATCAAGGCTGTCAGTTCACTAAATCCTACAGGAAGATATGGCCAAATCTCTGCACCTGATATCATTTACCAACAACACTTCTTATACAAAGTCATTCATTATCTGAAGACCAAGCAGAGCTATGTGATAACTCACAGCTCGTAGGTCTCCAAATATATTTTAGCCAAGACTTGCAACTACATATTTTTTTCATGTTTTGTTTCAATTCAAGTTTTTGTCTCCATAATGATGATACAGACTAGAACATTACTAAGATCAAATTTCCCACAACTTGTCCCACCCGTAAGCCTGTTGTAAAAAGGTCTAAGGGGATTTAGCTGTAGGCTAGTTATGCTAGTTAGGTGATGCTCACACATCACTTGTCAAGGGGTCATTTTATAGACGTGCTATCAAACCTCACAGTGTTAGTTTCACACCAAAAGGTTTGTAAGAGCATCTTTCATCCTAGGTAACATCAAGGCCAAAAGCTTTTACTAGCTGACATACCTTAACACCGGAACTGTTTTTTTCTTGCACGGTATAACATGCTGCTCTTTTTCAGTGGCTATTGGACAAGATGCTGAAGATGTATGTTGTACCATTAAGTGGTTGGACATGGAGTAAATATCTATTAAGAAGGAAAGTTAATCTCTTGACAACCTTTTAACCAGTTAGCAAACAAAACAAAAAAAACTACTGGTAGTGAAATGTAGATAAAGTGTGATATCAAGTAAAGCAACTGTAATCATGTATATAAACCATTTGCTTATCACATCCAGCTCTGAAGTTGTATGTGGCCATTCTGAACAGGTAAAAACACTTTTGCCTTTAAACATGGTTGGCCCTCACATCGTACGATCTAGTCTATTTGGAGCATGCTGAGACCTTTACCCTGATGCTTTGCCTCTCTGATGAAATCTAAGTACCATGAGGGGGACTTTATCCACAGGCCGTAACAATGCTTTCACACCAAACGTGCAAATGCAACACTGCTCAGAGCCAGGTTGTTATTTTCAAAGGAGAGTGCAGCTGCACGAGCTATAGAAACACACAATGGCCTGATTTTCCACCAGGTTTTGCAGCCAAAGTTCAACAGAACTGAACTTTAACCCACGAATACGCAACATTCACAACATGTGTCCAATGGCATTCCAGCATAGACAGGAAGAAGTTATGATGGCACCAATGTCACTGTAGAGAGAAATGGAGGAAAGGTTCATTTTGTAACTGAAAAAAAATACATTCTATGTCTATATATAAAATCCACATACAGTATATTGTCTGTAGCATCTAGTTGGCTGCTCTGTAGCAAACTTATCACCAGACAAGGACGTTGATATTGGACGATTCTGCAAAATTGTCACAACATATTTTAAAGTTCAATGCCGACGTTTTCAAAACTCTGACTTTATACAATAAAGTGGCAACTATGGTATGGTTAGGCAACTCAAACAGTGGCTGAGGTTAAGATTGTGGTGACGTTTTAAAAATAATCACTTCAGCAGTGATTGGTAAGCTGTGCGGAGGTGAGAAAGTCAACAGGGTTTGAACTTCTCCTTCAAGCCCTCTTTTTTCATTCTTTACACAACTTTTTCGGTCACTCAGTAGCCTGATGCTGAAGATGTAAAAATCTTGTCATGTTGAATTATGTATTTTAAATTTAGAAATCTAACAGGCAGAGCTGTGCTCGAGCACTGATTGTGTCAATAACAGGAAGTATTTTTTTATTGGAGTACTGGAGCCACACAGCTGCAACACTCTCAGGTTGTTCTCTATCAGTGAGTGCAGTCAGTGGTACAATGCGCTTGGTTTTTCTCTTCTGCTTCTGGAAAGACTGTCTGGGAATCAGACTCTGAGGTTTTGTTCCTGCACTGCACATAAAGACAAAAGCCCCAGCTTCGTGTCCCAAAAGCTCATAAAATGTCACACCCATACATGTCCTGTGGGCTTTATGTCATGACATCATGAAGTGTGGGGTTTCAGGTATCCAACCTACATACTAGAACAATGCTGTAAGACAATGCTCAGGAACAACTTCTATTTGTCATGATTTCAATCACAAATAGAGCCAGAATCATGTCAGTGTGTCAGACATAACAATAGGAAAACACACTTGCAAAGGAAAAACAGAGACCTGAGCACACTGATTGATTTGCAGCCTTTAATTGTGCAAACAACCCTGTTTCAACTATAATAGGAGGAGTATGGATATGTGGGGAACACAAGCTGTATGAGAAATAATGAGATACCTGTCCTCTCTGCATGAAGAGATTTTTCACTTTAAAATATTGTTATAATATAAAATAATAATTATATTGCAATCCATAAACATTTAGCAGGGAGGAAGTGTCAGATTTGTGTGCCAGTGACAGCTTGAGCATTTTGGAATATCAAATTAAACTCCTCTTTTTAGCTGACCCCATATGTTTGACTTTTTGGGGTTTTTTTTGAAGGACATGAAAGTGAATAGCATTCACTGGAGAGCACACTCATCTCCAGACAGCCAGCCGTTCCATATGTTGCAGTGCTCCATCTAATTACGCCGCTGTGCCGAAGCACGCTTAAATTCAATCCAAGATGAATAAATGCAACAAGGGCAAATAACAATGTGGTGAATTTTGAAAAGAAAAACAAGGCAACAGTAAACATTGTGCCGCCTAGAAATGACAGTCATACTTTAGACCAAGTTCTACAAATTTGAAATAATTAAAGAGTTAAAACTGACTGAATGCTATACATGTTTGTCTGCTAGTTTTTCTTCTCTTTTGCATTTGTGACCCCCCCTCTATTGGTTGATTGTACAAAAACCCTCACAGGGGGAGATGGTTCACAAGAAACTCAAATGAACAAAACCCAATACCATTATTCTCTGGACCAAGGACAACTGAATACGCAGTCCATTTGTCATGCTTTAAACCTGATGTGTGCATTAGATCACCTGTTGTTAAAGGAACACTCCACAGAAAGTCTGCTTCCCATCTCTAACCAAAAGTCAGTTTCTTTGCTTTACACCGTGACCATGACCTTACCCTAACCTTAACCAAGTACTTTTAGTTGCCTAAACATAACCAACCCTTAAAGTATTTCTGATTCTGAAATGCTCATTATATTTATGACTTAGTTTTCATTTCTTTGTGTCATTACCTCAGCAGTATACTGTACCTTATGTCCAGGTCGCTACGTCAAGCTGTCACCAAAGTTGAGCTGAGGTTACACACTGATACATGTACCTGAGCAGCGACAGTATAGGCGTCACATGCATGTACATGTATTTCCCTTATTTTACCACTGCATGTGAGGCAAGTTGGTGCAGGCCAGCCCCATTTAACTGATTCACAAAAAATATGAATTAACCATTGTTGTTTATTGACCTGGTACATTGCTCTCACCCTTTAACATGGCCCTCAGTGGCAACGTCACTGCAGGGCCTCAGTAGGAACACTGACTCCGACAGCACACGTATGGTTTTGAAAGTCAATGACAAATGACTTCTTTTGTCGTTAAGGGAAACGGACTGTTGGATTCATCATGTCCGTTAAGCTCCTAAACTCCTCTAGGACGCCTATGTCCTCGGCCGACATAACTGTCTTTCGGAGGCTGTAGCTGGCTCAGTTTTAAAGCTACTGGCATCATATGAAACTAAATAACCTAAGGCATCCATTGGTATCAATGGACGAAGGGTCAAAAGAGTCCCTTGACCTCTCACCTCAAGATATCTGAATAAAAATGTGTCCTATGTGTACCCACATGTCTCCTCTTTAGAGACATTCCCACTTTATGCTAATCCCATGCAGTTTGGGGAAATGCAGGTTTATTGCCTGCATTATAAATGTGTTATTTTCTAAAAATGGTGTATTTGAATATTTCTGCATACTGGCTTCCCTAAACAGTATTGGAATTGCATAAATTGGGTATGACTGGAAAGCTGAGGCTCTTGTGGATTCAATGAGCCCAATTGTTTTCAATTGGGTGTGTGTGTGTGTGTATTCAATCCCCCCCCCCTCCCAAAAGAAAAAGCAAAAGACAAAAATGGGTCTATGGTAGGGAGGGGTGGAGTGGAAGAGGTTAAAATGCGACCTGGGGTGTGGCGATCTCCTGATGAACAGATGAACAAAGAAATACAGATGGACTGGTTTCATCTGGGAGCTCAAAAACTACTGACTTTCATGCCATACAGAATATTAATGTCTAAATGTATTATGTTATATGCACTTCCATTGTAACTTGTTAATTGCCGTCCTGTTAGATGATAAGCTAATGTTGTCTTTCCCAGAATCAGAAGGGCCAGGCACATGTATCACTCGGAGCCTTTAGCATTTTCTCTGATGTCATACTGGTTGTATTTACATGGTAAACTCCCCACATAGTTGCAGTATGTGAAGGAAAGGGCTGTCATGTGACAGAGTTTGAGATTCTTAGCCTCCAGTGTTGTTGAGCCAACAACTGACCTGTACAGACCTCTGTGAGACACGAGACGACAGCAGAGAAGAGGAATAAACACATTTCCAGTGAGGGCTGGTATGAAAGATGGAGACAAAAAGGGGAAGCGTGGAGAAGGAATGGGTGAAATCAGGTGAAAGATAAGGAGAGGTTGACAGTCAGGGACAGAAGATAAAGAAAGTAAGAGGCGGGGGTCGACCGAGAGGGAAACTCTGCCTTTGAACTTTTCAAGGTCAGTTCCTTTCATCTCTGTTTTGAGCTACTGCAGCAGGTTTGCACGACTTCCAAACACCCACAACTCCTCCAGTCAAGCATGCAGAGAGGGGGCCAAGTCCCAGTTTGGGAAGCGGGTCTGTTGATGCCTCGAGGCATAGAGTCTCCTTCACCATGGCTTCTAGCAGACAAGGGCCCTGCATTAATCATGTGCAATGTGATAGTCCCCCCATCCCCCTGGATGTTGGCCCCTAAACAGACTGTGACAGAGGGGCCTCTCTCTGTAGCAGCTCAGCCCACCTGTGCTGCTGTGGGTGAAACGGGGTTCAAACTCCGTGTGCATGGCCAAATGAAAAAGACAAGGGACGAGAGCAGAGGTGTAGCTGTAACATGATAACACTGACAATGTACAATGTCGTCTAGCCAGTGGCTAGTCTCCTAGTTAGCTTTACTGACCTTCCAAGTTCAAACCCACACTAGCCCACAGCTATGCTAACACCAACTAGCCTAATGACTGCGTCTGCTGAAATCTTTATTTTTGTTGTTTAGAAGACAAATTCTATCAAAGAAATAGAAATAATGAATAAAAGGTAAGTCATAATTATAAGATAAGTCTTATATGTTTTCATTTTCAATATTGAATCTTTTTTACAAGATACTGAGTAATAATACAGGACCCCAGCCAGAAAAACGACAGAATCAGTTGTTTCAGCAAGTGCCCCAAAACAAAATGTTGACATTCAAGTAGCAAAGGAGGAGCCAACAAAATGTGGGACCGAAACACGGGAGACCGCTGTCCGTTTCCTGTTTCCAAAAGACCACGATCGTGCCTGAACCTTAACCAAGTGTTTATTATTGTAACCATGACAACAAAGGTCTCCAAACCTCAGTGCTGTCCTTTATCAAGTAAGGACAAATGCAATTTGAAACACAAGTGAGGATTGTTCGAGACTAATGAGAAAAATGTGAACTTATCCTTTAAATTTGAAAAATCTACCAAAATGTCTTTACTATAAAAACAAATGACAAATAGAAAAAGACAAGTTGCAAATGCATTGAGACATAAAACAAACAATTGATTGATCAATAAAACCTTTTCTTCTTTTTAAAACATTATGTTTCCTCATACATCAGATACTTGCTACGTCTCTACTTGCTTCATGTAATCAGAGCAACAGAGCTGCAGCTGTACGTCGTACAGCGTCACAGCTTGGCTAAAACACACGAGTGTGGTAAGACTAACAGGATATTTGACCCATTTCACTAATAATGCTGTGGAAATATAACTGTAATATCTGACTGAAAACATCAAGCTGTCAGTTGACTCATCCACAGCCAGTGAAATGTCACTCAGCTGTATCAGTAGCTCTTCAGTTCTCCTGGTCACAGTGGAGGCTGATGAACACATTTGCTTAATTTTCTCTCACACACACAGTATGTTATTGCTCCTCATGCTCCAGTGTAGCCTCAGACACCTCAGCCCAATGAGCTTTTACAACTTCTTCATCAGAAAAGGCCTTATTGTGCTCTCCGCTGTGGAGGCTCTCATGATGTGTCATACTGACAAAGAATCTGTTTGTTTTGATATGATACAATATATGTTGAGTGAGTTTTCCGTGCTGACCTCTGTGGTGTTTCACATTCCTACTTGTTACAAGCTCCACAGTTTACTCATCAAGCTGACTGGTGGGTGAATGGACTGGGGGAAGGTTTCTTAAAGACTTTGCTTCATGTGATTAGAATGGACTGGACCCACGCAAACAGAGAGAGGCATTGTCAAGATTTCAGATGTTTACAAGAATAAAAGAATGAAGCGTATTACTATGAATCAATAATGATTTGATCCAGTCTGACTTTGCTTTGGTTACGTTAAGTGGTGTGGCCTTTAACCGCAGTGAAAAAAGACATTTGTTTCTGTAGGAATGCTGCCTTCACATGGAACTTGCATATGCAGAGTATATACCATGATATATATAGTAGTATATTTATGTGTGTGTGTGTGTGTGTCTGTGTTCATTTATTTTTTTTCATTTTCTCTTTATTGGACAGCTTACGCTATAGACAGGAAACACAACAGAGGCGGGAGGGTATACATTCATGCCCCACATGAATGTATTTTTGATATATGAAGCCATATGAAATCACATATGCTCGGGGTGGTTACACTTGTTAGAAGTCCAATATTCCCTCTCCTTTTAGCTCTGTTTTTGGTCTCTACCAACTCCTGAGAAAGAATATCTGGATCTTTTGCTGCTAAATGCTCCACCACGTTCACCAGCTAGTCGCTACCTTTTGATGTCTGCTGTTTGGTGCTGGGTAGGCAGTGAACACTGGGTGTATCAGAGCGTTTTCACTGAAAACAGCTGCCTGCTGCTGCTGGACTTTGCTATTGCACTTTAGGTGCAGGCAGTAGTAGCAATACACACTGCCTTGAAGATTTGCAATGGGCTGGGTGTGCCTTCGTGTCACTGACAGTGTGGAGAACATTTGATTCCAGGTGTAGTGAGAGTGTCCTCCTGTCCGTAACTTTCCTCATTCACTCATCAAGTGTGTGTTGAAAGGCATCAGAGGAGCGATGAGTGGGTGAGCCAACACGTGTTCACCACTGTTAGAGCCGGTCAGCTTACCACAGCCACTCTCCAAGCCTACTTACTGCTCACTCTCTCCAACACTGATACTGCACTACATCGCCTACACAGACACACAGAGAAACTGACACACGCAGTCTTCAGCCTGCTCCCTTAACAAACAGCAAACACACAGCTTTACATTCGACACACACACACGCTCACACATACTTCAACACACACACACACACACACACGGGTATCGTCCATAAAGGAGTAGAGGAAGGCAGGAGAACAGGACAACACACAAAACACATTAATAATGAGTTAACTAGGAGACCACACAACTCAGCACATTAATAATTATCCACACAACAAAGGCAGAGGGCCCCTATAACAGACCCCAAGGTCAGAGTCCAGTGTGTGTGTGTGTGTGTGTAGGTAGGCGTTTGCTGTATGCTACACTGAATATGTGCTCTGTCCCTCTGTACGTCTGTGCAGGATCTGTATCTGCAGCAGACACACACACACACACACACTTTGTCGAAGACACGTGAGCTACTTATCAATGAGAAGACGGGGTTGTCAGCTTGACTGTCCTTCTGAGCCACATTATTGGGCATAAAGGGAATAAAACAAGTCATATGCTCGGTGTAGTATTTGAAGCAGTCATGGGCTATCGAAATGGTATCAGTTTGCATTAGAAGCTATTTAATCTCATTGAAAGTTAAGTTTGAAATGAAGTCATTTACTAGTCATGTTATGATCCGTACCATTTGAGTTTTGTTGACTCCAAGGGGCCAAAAACAATTTTTTAAATCCCTTAATGCAGCTTTAGATAAAACATAGAAGTTTAAAAAGAAATTATATTGCAAAACCAATGCAAGCCAAGTATTTTTGTATATTCGGAGATTTAAATAGCTTTAAATAAGAAAAGTAATGAAACAAAAATGAGCAGAAACAGAATAAAAAATGTAACCAAACTTTTTACATGACATCTCTGTGCTGCATGTGTGGATTTCCTCATTATCATAACAGTACTTCAGGCTGCTGTAAAACAGGAAGGAGCTAACTCAGATTAAAGTAAAAAGATGATATGATAGTCTGGCAAATGCTGCAGTGTCACACAGCAGCTCCTACTGCAGTTTGCTAAAATCCTTGTCCCCACTAATAAACACTGCAGGCTCTTCACTCGTGCTGCTTATTCACTGAGCTGTCGATATATTGTATCTGGAGCTGATCATTACAGAGGAAACATGGTTGCTGCGCAGGTGTGTTGAGGCTGCTGCTTTCCACGAGGACGCTTTCTCAAACAGAAAACAAAATCAGTGCAATCTTTGAATTAGCTTCATCCTGTCTGCTTTAAAAGCAGTCGTCGATATAGTGAGAGTCCTCAGAGTGGAGCTAATGCGAGCAGAGGGCGCACAGCTACGAATTCAATTTAATCCCATTCACTTCAGCGTGAATCACTGGTGCGAACATACAGGAAGTAGAATGTGAAAATATGAGCCATCTGTCTCATATTAAGGTCATTTTAGTTTAATGGACTGGGACCTGCATTCGTGCCTCTCTACCATTTGCATGAATTCCCATTATGAGAAAAGATGGCCTGATTGCATGCGTATCTCTCAATTATCAAATCAATTAGTCAGTGAGGCAAATGACCTGTTACTGATCCTAAGAGGACTCACCTAATGGCTCGTAACACACTGTGTGGAAATGAATTTAGCGGAAAAACTGGTATGATTCACATGAAGCAGGTGTATAATAATTATTTATAAAAGAAGATGATGCCATACTGAACATGTGTGGAAGCACTAACATATTGCTTCCTCTCTTAGACAAAGAGAACATCAATCCAGCCCTGCACTTGATTCGTGAGTAGAAATATTGTAAGTGACATTGACAACAGACCACATGACCTGACTGTGAATAACTGTTTAGCATCTTTAGACCTTTTCATTTTGTTTAAAAAGATGCCGTTCACACATTATAAAAGTTGTCCCCAGAAAAGGATTTAAATGAGCTGTGAGGTTGGTTTTCTGACGTGAACTGAAAATCTCTCTTTCTTTCTCTCTCCCTCACCCCCCTCACCTCCTTCCACTCCTCCCGACCTCCTCCTTCCTATCTCCAACTGCAAAACATCACTGCAGGTGACTCTGTGGCGACTCAGCACTAAGTTCACACACATGAATGAAATGTCAGGCTGAATTACTGCAGTGTGCCATGAAGACTTCTAAAACAGCCCCACCGAGTAGATACATTCATGACTCCAGTGTGTTTCACATAAATCCAGCAACAACTGGAAATGCAGACATTAAAGTCATTTGTATTCTGAACACTAAAATATACAAATACCACAGTGTTCAGTTATTGTCAGTAAGTAACATTTGAGCATCAGTATAGAGCTTTAAAATGCTGAACAAACAGACTTCCTGTCCATCTCATATCTGAGATTGGACTTTATTTCAATATTTTCAGCAAATTGTTAGTTGTTGACTCTTGTGCATTTAAATTTGTAAGTAATAGTAGCATTGACATAGCATAAACATATATGTAATATCATCCTTTCTGGTGTACCTTAAACTTGGTTTATCTTAGATATCTGTAATATCTTCAAAGGCTTGACAAAAATAAATTGAATAGTTTTGAAACATAAATGTGAACTCTTTTCTGCGTTAGTTTACCATTCCTAAGTGCTTTTCATTACTAAAAGCATCTGTCTTCTGATCCTGCTACGTTAACCGTAATCTTTTATCATCAATATTGTGTTCAATATATTAGCTGTGTACAATAAAACATTACATTTGAGGTTTTGGAGCACAACAACAATGTCAAGGAAGGAGGTCAACATGATGCATCATGTGTACCGCAGGTGTCATATGCTGGCATTAAAGAGAGGACTTCACATCGATGATCTTTAAGATTCCAATAATTGTCAAGTTTTGAAAATGAAAAAAAAAATCCTCTGGAGAAATTTAGCGGCTCATGAAAGAGGTGTATGACAGATGAAACAAATGTTCTCCCATCATAAAAACATAAGACTGAGTATATTTTGCTGTACTGACAGTTCACTACTGTCCCCTTTTAGATTTGAAGATTGCATCATTAGCCTACTACTGTTACTTTCCTGTGCACTTGGTTTATTTTCCAGCTGACGTGAACATGTAAAAGTGAAAAGCATTATGTCTTGAAGCACCTGTTAAAGAAGAGCCTTACTTTCCTTAATATTAACGTTACTTGATCAAACGGCACATCAACAAACGTTAGCCAGCAGACTGTAGCTAGCTAAGACATTAGCTTATCTGTAAATTAGGTAACTCCGAGATGCACGCACAGCTGTCTTGATATATCTAGTTAATCACAATGTAAAACTTTACTGCCATGCTCCGTGCTAATTAACCCACCAGATGGACGAAGTAACCAGAACGCGTTAAAACCTTTTGCCCCCTGATTGGACAGTTTGACTTCCTCTGATTGGATGGTCAGTTGGCAACGTGCTGATTGGCTAGTCAGCACAGGCGTTAGAACAGTGCCAAAATTCGTGCTTGTAACTCGTAGCGTGTAGCTTGTAAATACAGTGTCGCATACAAAGATCTCAGACTATGTGAAACCTCACTGCGCATATTTTAATTACACATACACAAAATATTTCTACAGCTGCAAAACTTTTTTACAAAGTCACACACTCAGATGCGTGCATGCACATTTTTTTCACATGCACATCATTTCATCATTTCACAATCTCAAAGTATTAATGACCCTAATTTGCTTCCGTAAACATGCTGAACAGGTGTTTAACTCATAGAGGGGTCAGATGGACATGCCTTCAGCTGTCTGGTTAATTAACACAGCTATAACAGCCCATTGTTTTACATGACACAGAAACTAAATTATAAAAGGGAATACTTTGCCCTGGCCTGAGCCTCCGAAGCAGCACCTCCACTCAGGCCCCCGATCAAGCAAGTGACTTGCTTGGGTCGGATTTAGGGTCTGCCACTTTTTCAAACATGTACATGTTCGATTTTGTTTCAGCTCTGCTCCACGAGCGATCTGCAGCAGAGCTGGGCAGAGATGCTACAGTCTGGCAGGAAAATTGCGAAGACCAAGGGACACTGCATTGTGTTCGCTATAAAGAAGTTATTATACAGAATTTATATAAATGATATAGTGTATCATCTTTAATATTCCACACATTCTTCTTCCTTGTCAAAACCTGACGCTTATATTACCCACAATGCAACTTGCCACCGACAGTTCTTTGAGAGATTGAGGTGTGTTATGTTCGAGTCACCAGCCTGCAGCAGAGCTCTGCTGAGCTCGCTGCTTTCTGACTCCACACCAACACTTTAGTTTCGTCTTCAGACTTGTAGTCTTCAGCCCCGACCGACGCCGACTCAAGGGACATCACTTGAGGACATTTATCGGACTTCACACAGCTCCCTCTGAGACACTGAAGGCTTCGTACAACTTTATTCAGACCTGCAGTATTCAATTCAATTCAATTCAATTTTATTTATATAGCGCCAGTTCATAACAGAAGTTATCTCACTGCACTTTTCCTCCAGAGCAGGTCTAGACCGAACTCTTTATAATATTAATTACAGAGACCCAACAAATCCCACCATGAGCAAGCACTCGGCGACAGCGGCAACGAAACACTTCCTTTAAGAGGCAGAAACCTCGAGCAGAACCAGACTCAATGGTGGGCGGCCATCCACCGCTGCCGTGAGAGCGAGAGAGAGAGAGAGAGAGGTTTTGGGGGGGAGAAGCACAATGCAAATACCACCTAGAATTTTTAAAATAGTAATAATGTCATGGTAGTGGTAGCATTAATATTAATAAATTAATAATAATAGGAATGACAGCTATAGGAATAATAGTGACAGTATTAGTAACAGAGCCAATAACAACAACTGTAGTAGCAGTCGTCGAGCAGGAACACAGCACGCGACAGAAGGAGAGAGGAGAGAGACGAGAAAGCACAGAACTATGGGAGAGAGAAGATGTTGAACTCCCCAACTCCTGGAAACACACTATGATGTGTAAAATCAGCGGAGTTCTCCTTTAAGTAGGGGGGTATACACACTGTCATGAACATCAGTTGAATTTGTCCAAAAATTATTTTAGGTAAACGTCACAATTTTACACCACAATCGCCTCAAAAATTGATATGTACGTAAATCGCTTTTTTTCTGACACTGCTTCCAACAAAAACAACATTATAAGCTTCATAATAATGTCTGCAGGGATGTTCTACTGGATGGCATTCAATGCTACAGGTTGGTCATGATATTGTGTACTCTGGTCTGTGACTCCAGTCATACAGGTATAGTCATGTGACTCAATTCTCCATATCAGCAGCAGCAGCAACTAATGACTCTGCCTGCCAGAGACCCATTGATTTCTCCTGCGCTCCCCCAGAGGCTGCCAGTCCCTGTCCTTCAAATGCTCCACGATGGGCCGGGGCCACTCTGCAGCCCGGAGTGGCCTGCTGTCACAGCCAGTGCTCAGGGACTATCTGACGATTTCTCCTCGCTTTAATTATGCAGCCATTCACTCAGCGACTCACTCAGTGTCCAACTGTTTACAGTGTTTACAGTCGGAGGACTGCACTGAGAGAACATAAACATGAGGAAATTTAATCAGTCAGAGTTATGGCTATTTTAATATGTTGGTTTACCAATGCATAAGACTTATACTGGTTGTTGATCAGGGTGTGTGAATGAATGTTTGTTCTTACTTGTTTTTCAATTTGTTGTACAGCGCTGGTGATGCTATGACCATCTGCCCCAGGTTTGTATCCACTTTGTCAGATAGAAAAGATTGGAGCTGCTGAAGTAATGTGTTAATGAAATTAACCTTTTACTACTGTTCTGCCTGCGGATGCTATCACTATGTCGGTAGAACTTTCTCAGACAACTACTACTATGAAAATGTACATAAATATGAATGTGTAATGCATGCAGTGATGGATTAGGCTCTTTTATTTGGGTCATTGTGGTCATTTTCAAAAAGAACACCATTGTAAATAATTCAGGTATAACGCACTGCAGAGTATATAACTGAAACTAGCAGTATGTCAGTCCAACAATGTAATGAACTCTTGAAAACTTCAAGTCCACATTCGTTGCCAGGGTCTAATGATCCAGTCCATGTTGTCTTCATTTAGGCTGACCACCACCAAAAGTGGGTTTGGGTGTTCAAGGGTTAAAAGACAAGCTTAGACAACAGCAGCAAAGTCGCAAAGTTGCAAGTGACGGTTCCAAAAGTGAAAATGCAGAAATTTCCTTTTTCTGCATTTTCTGGACATGAAACTCTCTTGGTTGACTCATTAGTACAAACAATGACCAACTGTGTGGTGTGAAAATATGTACAGTAGCTGTCTGATAGAAAATAAAAGGTACTGTGCAAACCTGTGCACATAAAAACATAAGGGGAGAAGTCACCTAACTCTAACCCAAGATGCGTTTCGCTAAGAAAGAGCCAATCACCAAGCTTAAAATGATGTTGCGTGGGTCACTAACGTTGGTGGAAGCTAAAGACTTTACACTGCAGTTTAAATGAATTCACTTTTGGAGTCTGGGTCAATTTTGAATGAATTCAATGACAATTTCACCGTTTGTTTCCCACCTGCGACAACTAAGAATTTTCTGAATTTGCTACAGACCTGATTTGTGCTTCTTCTACATAGTGACAGCAGCCGAGGCTCATGAGTACCGTGGTATTAAGAGCCAACTGCCATGCCAAACTGACTTCACATTGAGTTGGAGTCAGAAAATCTCAGAGACAGATGTAAAAATAAAAGCAAAACTATCTACATGGCCATTTACCACTGGAGGTGTAGTGAGGAAATATGTCTCTTTGTAATTTGGGTGAAATGACCCTTTAACTTAAATGTTTATTTCAAAGGAGTTGGGCAGGCATCTGAGCATTTAATCTCACTTCATTTACAGCTGTATTCATGTCTTCGTTCTGGTGCCAGCAGATGTTTTTGCAGCAATTTCTCTGCAGCAGCTGAACGAAACACCTCAGTTCTCCAGTCAGCTGACTCGTGGTATCTTTCTGTAGTAACAAATGCTGCACATATACTGACACACACTGTGGGGTAGACAAATGTGAGGAAATATTTATAAAGAACTATTGACTTTGCTTGCGGAAGCTCAATCACAAACACAGATACAAAGACTCCATGACAGTAACATCAAAGTCTTTTCACAGGATGGATTAGTGAGACCGTCTTCAGAATGGGATTACAGCACTCTGTCAGTGGATTTCTACAAATAAAAGAAAATTGCTAGTGTCAAGCAAAACACATCTGCCAATGGGGGAAGCAAAAATCAAAATCAGGACACTGCAACACTATCTGACCTTGAAACTAGTAAGACTTGTAATTAAAGTACAGCAATTCAAGATAAACATCAAAATTGATTATTTGAGTTCTTCATGGATAGTTCAACATTTTGGGAAATAAGCCTTTGCCTTCTCTCAGAGTGAGATGACAAGATTAAAATGAATCTTATGGCTGTGTGTTACGTACAGAGGGGGAAACAGCTGTAGGCTCCGTGAGGCTGTACGTAGACACAGCGTACTTTGAGCCAAATGCTAACAGGCTCACAATGACAATGCTAACATGCCGATGTAGCAGGTATAATGTTTCCCATGTTAAGCATCTTGGTTTAGCATGTTAGCATGCTAACATTAGCAGTAAACACAAAGTGCAGCTGAGGTTGATGGGAATGTCATCAGTTTTGCAGGCATTTAGTCATGAGCCAAAGTGATCACACAAGTCATTCGGACTCATCCAGGACCATGAATGCCTGTACTAAATGTTGTGCCATCCGATAGTTGCTGAGATATTTCAGGCTGGATGAAAGTATTGGACTGACTGACATTGCCATCCTGCTTCCAGTCTTTATGCTAAGCTAGGCTAACCACGTCCTGACTCCAGCTCTGTACTTAACACACAGACATGAGATCCATATTGGCCTGAACACACTCACTCTCTGAAAGAAAGCCAATAGGAGTATTTTCCGAGTTAATATTTAACTCAGGACAACAAAGACAGATCTGAAAACCTTGAAATAAGGCTTTCTGCTTCTTTACACCTGAACACACACACAAGTGGTGGTGGTGGAATGAGACTATTGTTTCCAGAATTTTCTATAACCAAGTTTCATTTTTCACAACACTAAAACAACAATCTGCCTTAAGACCAACTTCACTTTTAATCAAAGATTATCCAACTTAGTTAGTGCACTTTTTGTAGTAACGACTGTGCCTTTAAAAGAATGTTTTTGTCGTGTGTAGATTTAAGATTGGTCTGATTCTTGAAATAAGTAAAGCCATTTATAGTTTCCTCCTAACAGATGTTTGGACTATGAGAGTGAAAACCATGCAATCCACCCACCGTCAGACTTGTTTCTTGACATTTTGAGCAGAATAACACATTAATATCTTACTAAAGATAAGCAAGACCTTCAAATTATTTTAATATTCTAATGCAAATGATACTTGGCTAGATGATTTATCTTATATAGGAAAAAATAATGTAATCATCTTAAAAGTGCAGTTTCAGTGCAGAAGAACTCCAGCTTTCTATAGAAAGAGCAACACGGCCTAATTATTGTTTCGCAGGCTCCGCGCTGAAAGGTAACCATTCTGAGTGAAATTTATGATTTTTCTTTCTGGCATGAACTCAATTTGAAATAGTCTGTCAGCTCTTCAACCCACCAACATTACCATTAGCATTAGACTTGCTCTTCAAAATCCGATATCAGTTGATAGACTGCATTCTTCACTTCACCCTAAAACTGACTGTTTCCAATACACGAGCTGACAGGATTTGACAGCTAAGTTAGTAGAGTCTCTAAAAAAGGAGATAAAAGTGAGTTATCTTCCATCTGAAGGTTAAGGATCTCAGCTGCAGCCCAAGAACATAATTATGTGAATGGATTACTGGGCCTGTAATTCATATTGAAAATACTTACCTTGCGTGCCTGTCAGCAAAACTGACTGGTGTTCAACAGGGCATAAGTCAAATGGTTGATTGTTATTTTTCATTTTAAAAGAATGTACATTTTTACAGAGATTGTTCAAAGAAATTTCAAACCTACAGGGCCACATTTCACATGGCTTATCATTATGTATGATTCAACCTGGCAAGACAAAACAAAGAGCTGTGATAGTTGTGTTTCTGACTGCTGATGCTCCTGTGGATGTGTGTGTGTGGGCAGAAGCCATGCACTGAAGGCTGATGGTAGTACTGAATCTGGATGTTGGCAGCGCTCCAGGTGGATGGAGGCTGAGCGACGCCTCGGCGCGCTGAAATATTGATTTAGAAAGCCAAAGCGCCCGTGGGCCATGGGCTGCGTTTGGACAATACTTGCAGAAGAGTGTAAAAGTTCAACCCCTGCATCTGTGCACAGGGTTACACGGTTGTAACGTCTGACTGAAGAAAGGTTTGGTTGAGTGCCACCAAGACTGCTTTTACATAGCCCCCCCCCTTTACGTTTCCCACTCTGTCAGGTCTGATTTAGGTGAGCTTTTCTACTGACATCTTTATACACATATCATTCACACAGAACCGTGCAGAGTTTTACTGTCAGCCATCTTCTCTAGCTTGATCCTACACTAGACCAACACTTTACAGAAATAATAGTGTAGACCCGGGTTTAGAAGCTCTGTTTTAACTGAATCACTTTTGTCTTTAAAGGTGGAGCGTTCCCCTGCTGCTAAACTGTTGCAGTGAGTTGCTCAGCCTTAAAGGAATACAGTGGTATCTGCGTCACTGCTCCCAGAACTAGTTAGCAACAAACTACAGGTACCACTTTAACAAGTAAACTTTCATGACATTTCTCTTTCTGTAAGTGTTAAAGAAATTAGATAAAATGGTTTAATTTGTCAGTTTTAGGTGTATTTTTGAACTTTGGACAAAGCCCCTGCATCCAGTATTTATGCTAAGCTAGGCTAACTGCATCCTGACTCCAGCTCTGTACCATCAGTGTATTCTTTTAAAGGGTCAGTTCACCCATATTCAAAAAATAAATAAATATTCTCGCTTACATCTAGCGGTATGTAGCTATGCAGATACACTGACTTGTCTTGCCTCCACCCCTGCACAATAGAGGTGAATGGAAATGAAAAATGATATTTTAAAAAGTCAACAGCAGCATCTGTTATCCCTGTTAGCGAGGATTCAGACCGAAAACAGACCTGCGTTAAAACGCATTGCGTTGGTGGGGATGTGTTGTTGGTCCCGGTGAGAAATCCGATGAAATATGATCCAGGAAGTCCAGTTGGAGTAACAGATTAATGCGTTTAAAGGCTCGTCAGACACCAAAACACTGCATGGCGGTTTATAACACTGAGACAGGATTTTACAGCTGGAAAGTTATCACAGCAGCAACTATTTTATCTTTCACCACGACAGTTACGAGGTAAACAGCAGAACTATGGCATTCACGTTACAAAGTAATCTACCACGAATGTGCATGTATGTGATTGGCCAACACAGCATCTTGCTGGATGAGACTGATCCATTAAGCTACAGTATTTCTCCAGTATAAAGTAACTCCATGCACTAGTGTTTTAAAATTACATTCATAATCAACTAATTTCAAATGTTTAGAAGGAAACTTAATGCCACCTGGATTCAGTTTTTATCAACATAATGAAGAAATGTTTGTATGTGAAATGTATCTGCAAAAAAACTTCCCTAGTTTTTCTACAATATCTGCTCATGGTGTTGCTCATGCATGGTTAACGCTTTTATGGTTCTGTTTAGGCAACTGGGAGGTTAGGAAAGATTGTCTTGGTTAAATATTGAAAAATGTCAATGCTGACTGGCACAAGACAGCGCAACTAACAATTATTTTTATCGATTAACGATTAATCTGTCGTTAAATTATAATAATTTAGTAATAATTTAGTCTAACACATTTCAGAAGATGTAAAACAAGGTCCCAAAGGTGATGCCTCAAATAACAATGTTTAGCATTTTTTCTTAAATGACTGAAACAAAATCCACAAAGAAATTATGTTTCCTCCAAAATGTATTTGGCAAAGCAATTCACCCAGTTGTATGAGGGTGGGGGCAGAAATCTCAAAACCTGGACAAATAAAATCAAAACTATCCGCATGTTTAGATACCACTAGAGTTAATTAAGTGACAAAATGTGCTTTATGAGGGGCGAATCACCCCTTTAAGGAGCTGCCGACCCACCTTAAAAATGAATTCAGTCTGGATTTTAGTGGAGAGTTTTTGTTTTTCACTGTCTAAATTCAATTCAGTTCACAGGGAAGATAATTATGTGGAAACAATTCAGATTGTGATTCAAATCAGAGGGAGCAGGGTTTGTCAGATACAGTGAATGGAAGGTTAATTAGACAATATGTGTTCATGTGCTTCTGTGAGTTGGTGTGTATTCTTGTTGCTGAAAACAGCCATATGCATGTTCGTTCCTTGAGTGGAAAACGTGTGTGTGTGTGTGTGTGTGTGTGTGTGTGTGTGTGTGTGTGTGTGTGTGTGTGTGTGTGTGTGTGTGTGTGACACGCTCTCACTAGGAGAGCTGTGAGCGAAGCTTGCTGTGTCCTTCAATAGAAAGCCAGTGTGCCTTTGATTCATTTTTTAATAGGCCCCTGCAGCTTGGGCACCACACTGCCTGTTTTTTGTTACTTTTTCTCTCTCTCTCTTTTCTGCCTCCCCTCATTGAAGTTTTTTTTTAAGTCAAAACATTTACCACTTCTTTCCTCCTCCTCTTCCTTATTACTAAATCTAAACCGACGTGTACTCTGTGGTAGCCCTGGGTAGTGCTTTGCATTACTGATGCTTTGCACTACTGATGCGTTCATTTCAGTTTGAAATGAACGCATCACACAACTGTGTGTTGGAGCTTGAATGCCCCACAGGAGACTCGGTGGGTAAATGACAAGAGCTCAGTAAAGTATTGGCGGGAGTCGCCGCAGTGCCACGACGGCTTCATTTGCAGGCAAGACGAAGGCGCCGGCCCGCGCTCATATTCCTCCATCTCCTCTGAGACAGCAGAGACGGGGTGGGAGGAGGAGGGAGGCAGCCAGCCCATCATGTCCCACTCGTCCTACTTCTCTTTTCGTCGCCCTTCCCCCCTTCCGCTCATCCTTCTTTTTTTCTCTTGTGTCTTACGCCTACGCCGGAAGTGTGCTGTCTTCTCTGCATGTAAACAAATGCACACATCCAGAGTGCGTTATAGGAGCTGTTCTGTATGTGCTCGCTGTGCAGCGCGCCACTGACAGGCACGTCACGCCAGCTCACCTCATCAGAGTGACACTGACGTCCCAGCACCTCCCTCAATTCCAACCCCCACCCTGCACCCACTGGAGGCAATGTGGCACCTAGCATGGCCAGTCACCCCCCCGCCTTCCTGGGTGCTGTCTAGTCATATTGGCTTGGCAGAGCCCCCGCCTCAGCCAGCTCCTTCCCCGGGGAGACTGCGAGATGCTCTAACCTTTGTTTAGGAAACTGAGCTGAAGCAGTCTTTTTTCTTTCCTTTCTCTCTTCTCTGAAAGCTTTTTTATTTTCCTTTTTCTTCCCTGTTCTGGATTTTCCTGCTGCACCCCAGGTGATTCCCGGGCTTTTTTGTTTCCCTTTTAAGTCTCCCGTTTACAGGGTTTACTTGGATCACTGTGAGAAACCGCGGTGGGAAACTGTGGCCTATATACTTCTCATCCCTGCAGTTGGGGTTTTTTTTGTCACTCTACCCCAGATGAGCAGTGAGGTCTGCATGAGCCACCCACAGGTGCCCACAGTCTTATGAAATCGTGCCCACACAGGCCTTGATGAAAGCTGCCCACTGCCAGAGGCGTGCTGTTAACTCCGTCATGTTCTGTGAGGGCACACCCCTACCACCATCCACAAAGCTTCAGCTGTGGAACTCTTCAAACACTTGTGTTCACATCCTTGACTGCTTTGAGCTGTTGTGGTAATGATTCATAAGCCAGAGACCCAGGACGCCTTCACAGCAGGCACGTCCTGAAGGGTTCATACAAACTCTGGAGTGTTTTCTGTTTTAGTTTGCTTCATTTGGGCCCAATGAGAACAATAACAACTGGTGAACCACAGGACAGCCACACTGAGACATCTGAAGATGTTACTCTCAAGCTTAATTTATGTTTGGTCACTCCACACTTTCAACAAAAGATCATTTGACACATCGTGCTACACATTTATACCACAGAGTGATAAACATGATAAAGCACAGTTTTGTACTTTGCACATGAATGAAAACAGAGATGAACAGCAATAAAATGTGCAATTTTTATCACTGTAAGATCCATAATCAATCTCATGTCTGTGTGTCAATTACAGAGCTGGAGTCAGGACATGGTTAGCCTAGCTTAGCATAGACTGGAAGGAGGGGGAAACAGCCTAGCTCTGTCTAACGTTCATTAATACACCTACCAACAAAGATTAACAGTTAACACGTATCTTGTTTTTTTTTTTTATCCATACACAAACAGAAATGTAAAAACTACAATTTGTGGTTTTAGGGGGAATTAATATAACAAATGTGTATACATCTGCCAAGTGCTTCTGTGCATGGTCTCCGGCTATAGCGCAGGTTGCTTGATATGACAGGTGAGCACAGGTGTTAGTTTTGGTGTCTGTACAGACAATATGGTACCAAACCTCAATGTGATAACAAAGCTTTTGTAAGCTGCACACAGTCACTGCACCTGGCTGTTGTTCACCAAGAAATCGTTCCAGCACAGAACTCCCTCTAAATCCAAAAGTTGTTGTCTTTATATTTCCGTTTTTTTACGGAAAAATCAAGTTACAAGTTACAGTGTTGGTGGGTTTTGTTCTTACTGTGGACATACCGGATGTGGACATACCGGATGTGGCTTGTCTCCCTGCTTCAAGTTTTTACACTAACCTGGGCTAACCATGTCCATGAGTTTGAACTGTGAGGGAGGATTTTACAACTTTGGAAAGTTTTCACAGCAACTATGATTTAGGAAGGTACCAGGAATGTGCCCTTGCACTGATTATATTGGCCAATGCAGCGACATACCGGATGAAGCTGCAAAGCGTTGCAGGTTTTTTTGTCACAACCCTTTGTCACCACCCTCCCTGTGCCAATGCAGTGGTCTCACTGACGGAAGTCAGGAGGCTAACAGTGATAATTTCAGTGTGAACACAGTCTAAAATGTTAGCTCAAACAAAAAAAGTATGTCTGAGGTGGAGGTGTCTGCATTCACCCCAATATAACGGAGTTCAGCAACATTTGGTTTATACTGGAAAAACCCAAACGTAACATCAAAGGATCAGATGATTGCTCAGTTTGATATTTGCACAATACAAATTCCACCTAGAATTTTAAAATAACAATAATGTAATGGTACTGGCAAAATTAACATTAATAAAGTAATAATAACAGGAATGACAGTGACAGGAACAACAATGATAAGAACAGTAATAAGACTAATAATAACAAGTGTAGTAGCAACTGTCGAGCAGGAACATGGGGGCAGCAGGCAGCCCACAACCACAGATCCAGACTCTGCAGGAACACGGGGGCAGCAGGTGGCCCACAACCACAGATCCAGACTCTGCAGGAACACGGGGGCAGCAGGTGGCCCACAACCACAGATCCAGACTCTGCAGGAACACGGGGGCAGCAGGTGGCCCACAACCACAGACTCTGCAGCTCAGGAGGCAGAAATACCTGCTGAAAGCGACAGAAGGAGAGAGGAGAGAGACGAGAAATCACAGAACTACGGGAGAGAGAAGATGTCGAGTTGGTAACATGCAGTAATGGGATAAAAATGCATACATACTTTTGTGCAGGAAAACACAATAGGCAGGTGTATTCTGGCAGGAAATCATTCTCATCACTCTTTGTGCTGCCACTGGCAGACTGGAGTAGTGCAATAGGGTGACATGAGGAGCTGAATGGCTTTTAGCATTAAAAGCACCAAGAAATTGTTTTCAAAAAACTCCACAGCAACATGTCTTTCCAGAAATCCTGAGATAAATCCACATGCCTGGTTTTCATGAGAGTTTTTATGGACATAGATGGGACATGACTAATGTGTTTGGTCCATTCATCGGAGAAAGACCCCTCAAGGCTATATTGAAGGGACACTTCTGTGGCAATATTTTCATGTAGCCAGTGAGGTTTTTTTCTTTCTTACCTTTGTTTTGGGTGGGGGGGCACTGAGTCACCACATTAGCGTGGCAGTTTCATTTGACCTTGTAAGCACACTGTGCCAACGCAACCCGTGAGTAAATGTGTGAGTCATTTTCAAGAAGCGTGCTTTGAGTGGCCAGTCAAGAGATGGTCCCTCTGTGTTAAACTGACAGCTGGGTGTCAGGCAGCTCAGCTCAGCTCATCTGGAGGAGTTTGCCTGCAGTGCTGCTTGAATGGAAGACATACCACAGGTTTACACTATATGTAAGTCTGACAACATGTAGAGATGATAATGGCCTTATGTTTAATATCAGATTAAACGTAAGGCCATTATCAAAGCTAAGCCATTGTTCTGGATGGACGTTTTGCAGTTTGAGAGATAGCCTGGTGGAGTTCATGTGTTTGGTCGTGTGTGTGCGTATCTGTCTAAGGCTAATCTCGCATACTACTGGACCCATCAGCCTAATATTTTTTGTACACATTCTGACTGTATGCTCAAGAACCTCTCGTGGTTGCGTGACACGGGTCACGGGCAACGGTCTCCTGGGTGAAAGTCCTGTGTTTTTTGGCCCATCTCACCCCATCCACCCCCACCTTGTCCCTAAGTGGACTTTGTCGCTCTTTATACTACGTCACCTGACATTTTTTTCTCTCTGACATTCACGTGTAAAATGACACGCTGTCTCTGCACGATATAAGCCAGCAGAAACTAAACGGCGTGAAATGACTTAAGACACTGGTGTGTTATTCATTGGCGGAGATCTGCACTCCACTGAGTGCAGTCTTCTAGTTGTAAATCGGATCAGTCCTACACCAGTGTGAATCCCTTTCATACCCAAACATGGACATGTGTAAGGAGCTGCCATGTGTTTTATAATTAGAGGTCCAAGCACCACAGCTCATTGACCTGACTGTTTCTGTCTGGATTCTTCTTCCTCTATAAACCTCCCACACTTCTCAGGCCAGAGATGACCTCCTGAACTCCAAGGCAGATGATCGATTTTAACTGAGATTATTTTGCTCGAGAAGAATCCGGTGCAGCTGTGTCCCAGTATTGAGTGTTTGACTAAACATTAATTTTCTGTCAATGTTTTTTACAAGACTTATGAACAGATTTTGGTTTTAAACAATGATGCCATTCGAAATATTTCTGTTGAAAAATGCATATAAGACAATACTGGTTTGACTTGTAGGGTTGGGCTTTTGTTTGAGGTCTAATGCAGTGGCCTCTTCAGGGAAGCTCCTGATGTCATCCCTCTGTAAAACATGATTAGGATTAAGTCACAGGAATATAATTATTTCATGTATTCTTCACTCATTTCTCATAGCCTCATTTACCTGGTACAGGCTTTCCCAAACTTGCTTCTTAAGGTTGGATGCAAATACTGCGTCTCCCTCTTCAACAGCAAAATGCATCTCAAGATTTTGGAGAATTGGCAGGATCTGACTGCATCTGGGGTTCTTTTCAGTAGAAACGCAGAGCGGGGACGTGTATAAAGCTCCTCTGCCTGCCTATCTTCAGTCAGCCGGGCAAGTCTGTGTGAGAAAGAATACATTTTCAAAATATTGATTGTCTTTTTTCTCTGTCTCACAAAAACAGTGCTATTTGACAAGGGAGTTTAGCTGTTTGTCTTTAGATTCACTACATAATACAGCAAACCACTGTGCAAACTGTTCTTTCTTGCCTGTCCCTCTCCATATGCATTCTCAGCCATTGATCCAAGCTGGCTGCTTAAATTGCAGGATATTGTTCTCCAGCATTAGGTAGAGGGAATTCCAGCCAGTGTTGAGGCAGCTCTGACACAAACAAGAAAATCACAAACACACAGAGAAATGAGGTTGTATCAATAAGACATGCAACTTTTATGTGTGGGTACATAGTAAGACATGAGGTTCACGTTGCTTTGTTTTAAAATAAAATGCCTGCAAAATGTAGTGCAGTGCACTAGTAAATGAAGAGGCCTTACTTTAATTAGAGACCATGCACGAGGGTGAAATGAAGGGAACTCAGTGATTCTTACTTCTCCCGCAGAACAGCCTCGACCTTCTCTTCATCCCCACGGTGATGCCACGGACATTCGCCGTCCACTGAGTCACGGCGGTCGATGAGTAGAGCCCCACCTCTGCTGTAGGCAGGCCTTCCATCGTCAACAACAAATGTTTTTAAACATTTCCCCAGCTTTATACATATATTTTGCTTTACATCATCCAATTAAGGAAAAAAGGCAATGGTTCTGAAATAAATCTTTGTCTTTTTTTTTACAAAAAACTAGAAAAACTTTACTAATACATTTTTTATAATTGTTCATAATTGTTCAAACATTTTAAAATGTTTTTTTTTTTTCATTTTGATGTTTAGGCTTGTAATTTGTACCTACAGCTGGAAAAAGTTAGATTTGATTTATTTTAATGACCAGAGTATAATGTGAGGTTAAAACGAGGTTCTGGCTGTTGGCTGAGGCGGAGGCACGTGACCGGTGCAGCATGCCAAACACGATACACTCGTTGATTTGTTTATCATGCTGACGAAGGTGTTTTGTCATGTTAGTAGTGCATCCTCCCTTGCACAAACTATTATTAAATATTATTTTGAACATCATCAAGAACATTTGCACAAAGTTTGTGAGTGACTTTTCTAGTGTTAATTGCGAGTGTGTGTCTTTGTGTGCCGATGCGGACTGGCTGAAGTTTTCACGGGGTTAGGGAGAAATAAGGATGCTCTATGTATACCTTGATTGCATGTTATGAACAATATAGCCACATTTTTGCATTGATACATTTTGTCCGTTTCTCTTTTAGGAAGGCATGCAAAATTTAAAAAACGTTAAACACCAATTAAGCTACTATGAAAGTTAGTGAGCTGAAGTAAATTTGACAGGTATTGATGGTACAGCAGCCAAATCATTTCACAACTGATTGTCTCGTTTTTATTATTTGAAAACTGTATTTTTTAATATTAATTTATGTTATGATTGTGCTTGTTTAATATCATTTACACCTGGGAGTTATTTGTTTTGCTGCTCCTATTTCACTCCATCCATTTAATTACCTAGACAATAAGTCATATTCTTCCAACATCTTGAAGCTTTTTATGAAGCTTAAGAGAAATCGGGGCATTTCCCACCAATGCAAATCTAAGATAACCCATCCAAGTGATTACTCAACCAACTAATAAAAAGGATTTAATATGAATAATACGCACTGCTTCCATGAAGACTTTGGAGCATCACTCAAAGCAAAGCAGAATTCAATCAATGCCCTTAACTGGAGAAGATATGTATTTTTTAAATTAGATGTTAACGTTGGAAAAAGTTGTCAAATTTGAACTGACTGGTCACACGGTCCATGTCCCTCTGGAGGGAAAAGCACAGCTATTTGAGGGCTAATGTTAGCGCGGTTAGTGAATGGTAGCTAACATTTGCATTAACAAGTTCAAGTTGCTGACGCATAGATGAACTGGATAACAGCTTAGTGAAAAATGATGTAATGTAAGTTAGAGACCATCTCTAACTTTGACTGATTTGATGAGTTTTAAGTACGCCTTCACTGTGCAGAGAGCTCTGGAGGGCCATGACAAATCGTCTGACATGAGAAAATGGCAGCATGTGTTAACGGTCCTTGGCTGCTGTTGAGCCTGTTCCCAGAATGATTTTGTTAAACTGCTCTAACCACAGATACAGAAAATGTCAAGAGAAAGAGGAAACAGGTACGTGATAGATTTGTCCATGCATGGACGAAGTGGAAGAATGTTCATAGTGGGGATGCTGCGAGCAGATTTGGGGGGAACGGGGGAAGCATGGTATAATGCTTTAAGTAGTGTATTACTCATAAGTTAAAGGCGTCAGGAAGCCAGGGAAGCCCAGCAGCCAATCCCTCTGTTCAAGCTCCACCTGCCTCTCCACCCCAAGAACGGTCTCCTCTGCAACCAGAACCCCAACAGCCTCCGCTGCCTCTTTCTCAGCCCCGGACCCAGATACAGCCTTCATCTTCCTCCACCTCCTCCCTTCCTGCTGCTCCACACCCTTCAGGCAAGAGAAAGAGAAAGCAGGATCCAACTGAAGTTGCCATTCTGGATGGCAGCAGAAACAGACTGTCTTTTGTGCTTTCACAGAATACCTTCACCCCTTCCTCACTGAGCTCCCAGGGGGAGACGGAAAGCGTCTGAGGAGAGAGATCTCTCGATTAATGCTCTTGTATGAACATGTGGCGATGCATGGCTGTTTACCATTGTTGTGTTTTCAAAGTGTAGTTTCAGTTCTTTACATAATTTAATTGACATTTTGTATCTAATCTTGATAGTGTTTATTAGATTAGATTCAACTTTACTGTCATTACACATGTGCGAGTACAAGGCAACAAAATGCAGTTTATGTCGAACCAGAAGTGCAATAAGCAAGTGCAGGATATAAAGTGTGTGCATAACTGCAGGATAGAACAATATTATGAACATATTTTACAAGTGGTACTATGTATTATATACAGATGGCATTACTACAAAAAGAAGTTTATGATGGATATGTACAGTAATGACTTGGACTGGGCAGAACAGCAGTGCAGTGAATATAAAGTGGTGCAATTTATGGAAATAGTTAACAGTGCAGTAGATGAGTTATTGCAGTATTCAGTACTGGAGTGCAAATGATGCAGTGTATGTATAAATAAATAGTCCGGTAGTGCAAATGAACATGTGGTACATGTAGCAAAAACAATATAGCAGCATTGAAGTTAAGGTGTATGAGGGACAGTGGAAGCACTTTATTTTGATATTGTACCTTAAAAAGAACAGCAGTTTGGGAGTTGCAGGTGAAAGTTACATACATGAGTTGCATTCCTCTTTTGGTAGCGGCCTACTCTTTTCTCAGAAGGTAGCCTATTTATTGCCCCCCTTGAGCTTATTAGGGGCATTTACTAAACTCTGAAATAATGTAAAACTATTACATTATATTGTCAAATAAACACTCCATTTTTGGCACAAATATTTGTTTTATTTAAAAAAAAAACAGCATAAACCCACAGCCCTTTGCTGCATGTCACCCCCCCTCACAATTCCTGACTCTTCCGCTGTTCCTATTAAAAGGCAAAAAGCCCCCAAAAAAAATCTTTAAAATATTAAAAACATTTGACGGAGCGTTTTTATTAGAACCGGCTCAGCTTTTCTAGCCTTTACAGCACTGGTTGAGTAGCGATTATTAAAAGCGGCAATGTGAAGCGTCGCCACGAGACAAAGCACAGAGCATCTTTTGAGCAGGTTAACAAGGGGGATTTTGGTCAGTCTGCTAACAAGGGTACTGGGCACAGGTCTTGTATTACTGTTACAACACATAAAGACTGGACTGAAGACTGCAATGTATTATTTAAGTATGAGACTGTTTGGCCTTGATACACAAATCTTTTTGAATTCGTCAATCTTTAAGCAGTAGGGTTAACAGTTCATCATGAGGCCTTGAATATGGTTTTTTTAAACGAAAAGAAAAAAGATGTGACTTAAATAGAGGACAATTTGAAGTGGCTGGGGTTTTTGGACACTGACATAAAATCAGCAAAAATCAGAGACTTAATATTGGACTGAAAAGGCAAAGAGGTGAAGGCTGCGACAGCAGGGTGCTTTCAATAGGTTTCTTTCTCTTAGGAGGGTTACAATGAATATAATAAAAACATTGTGTCAGTTGAGGTCCAGTGTGTAATATTTAGGAGGAGCTATTGACAGAAGTGGAACATTTTGTAAGTGTTTTCATTAGTGTATGATCACCTGGAAATAATCGCTGTGTTTTCGTTACTTTAGAATAATCCCTTTATATCTACAGAGGGAGCGGGTCCCCTTCCACAGAGGTCATCATGTTGCACCGCCATGTTTCTACAGTAGCCCAGAACGGACAAACCAAACACCGGCTCTAGATGGGACTGTTCTCTTTTTTTTTTTTTTCCGCAGCCACTGTAGTTTCTCCTACACGCTGGGAAGGGCAGGGCGAGGCGAGCGGTATTCAAAGGGTTGCAAACTGCAATTTCACCACTAGATGCCACTAAATCCTCCACACTGGGCCTTTAAGGACCAGGGGATTTAAAATGTGAGCGCTTGACATGATGGTGCCTCACAAAAATGAAATGGCTTCTTTCTCTTGGTGTGAATGTGCTCAGCAGTGATCAGAGTTTGAGAAATGCTGGTCACAGACAAAGAAATGGACAGAAGCCATGACATAACCTCAGAGCAGAGGCTGAACATTTTGAACTGGTGGGAATTTTTAAAAAGGTGAAAATGGTAGAAAATTTCAAATTCTACTAGTGGCTTCAATCCAGAAACATACATTGTGTTATATACACTACCACAAAGTGGTTTTGCAAAGTATGTTTTGGAGTAATTGCTGACTGGATGATGTTTACTGGCGATGTTTTTTTGACATGTTACTGCACAGAAGTCATACAGAGTATGGGATTGTGACATCAGAAACCAGCGTGCACGTCCTGCATCCCGTTTGCGGTTAGGGTTAGGCTACTATAACGTGGGGTAAGTTTAGGGTTCGTTCATGTTAGGGGAAGCTTGCGGTTTTGGTTAATACTGAAAAACGGTAAATGTGTCCTTTCAAGTCATGGTCCATTTACTCGCTTGTTCCAGAGCTTTTGACTGTATCACAAAGTCTTCATCAGTAGATGGCATTTTCTTAGTTGTCATGGATTTTAGATGTTCAAACTTTCCATTACTGTGAGCAACATTCAGGACTTCTCGTCCATGTGAGCTTAAAAGTTGAGCTGGACAGTTAAACAGCAGCTGACCAAACAATCCCACCTCAAAGTCCACTTAAGGGCTCAGTATGCTTCAAACGAAGAAAACCAGCAATTTGACAGTCACGCCCTCCTCACGGAGTGTTTGGCCAGGTGTGCGGAGGTGAAACAGTAGACATCTCTCTCACAAGCTCTCATTCTTCACACAACAACTTGTCAAGGAAAGTTCATCCAAACGTGTTTGCTGTTATCTCCGTTTTAACAACTATCAATAAGCAACTAATCCAAAATCCAGAGAAACAAAACAGAATCCAAAAACCAAGCAAGAAAGTCCAAAAACACGCTAGAAAAGGCTGGAACTCTTGACAGATGTGGTGAAAACGATCTGACGAAGAGACAAGCGAAGCACACAGACTAAATACACTCAGGTGAAGGGAGACACAGGTCTAATCAGGGCGGAGCAAACATTCAAAACTGGCGGGAAAAGCAAACAAGGACAGGAAATAAAACTATCAGACACATGGGGGAAAAAGAGCATTTCAAAATAAAACAGGAAATACCATACATAAACCCTCAAACCATGACTTTGTTGCAGTTGGTTATAAATGTGGTCTGTGGACAAATCGTACAAACTAGTTCATTTCAAGCATACCTCAGCCTTTACTCGCTTTTTCTAACAAGAACAAGAAGCTCGCTTACCAACGTAGAGAACACGTGCAAAAAGTTCTCAGAAGAAAAGAAAGTTTTAGCATCTACAGTTCCATTTCAATATGAGCAGGCCCATCGATTGAGACTGTCAAAAGGATCGAGAATGTTTCATTTTTGGTCAAGCTAAACGCGTTCTGTCACACACTTTAAGTCAGCTTTGACGAGCCTCTTTTTCTAACATCAACCAAGTGCTCTGAGTTGACTGAACATAACCAGAAAAACTTTTAGCAGGCTTTAGTGGCCACTGGCGGATTTGTAGGAAATGGTAGTAGTAGATATTTTGCAGATAATAATACAAGGTGGCTGGATGCACAGTAATACACATCAACATCCCATTTTAATCAGGTGTTGAATTTGGCTGTAGGACAAACAAGCAAAGACTGTATTAGAATTCAGAGCATTTACATATCCATCCATCCATCCATCCATCCATCCTTCCCTGCTGCAGACGTCAGGCTGGAGCAGCTTCGGTTCTGGATCCAGAGTGATTTATCCTTGGCTGGGGAAACCCAGCTTATTAGCCATCTCTCAGTGACATCCTGCAGGGCTGACTGCGATGTAAGCTTATGTGATGTGCAGAGCTGCTGGATTGACAGGCAGAGTGCCTGAGATGCTGATCATTTTTGTCAAGCTGAGACAGTAAAATGCTGCAGCGACCCATAAATATTGAACCTGCCTCGGGGCCAATGACCTGCACCCGCTGAACGTGGCCTTTCTGGCAAGGCAAGTGGATGTGTATACGTGCGTGTGAATGTCTGAGAGAGAGGAGTCCATTAAGCTGCAGGGAAGTGTCCATTCAGAGGAGAAAGAGCTAAAGGTCAAGTCTGCTGTTTTGGTGGTGTCGCTTTCTAGGTGGAATAATGTAATAATATACAGTACCAACACCTGCTTCACATTGACATTTGCCTCATAATACATATATACAAATACAATTACAAATAAGATGCAAAAGTACTGTGCACTGACAGCATACATTTACTTTTCTCAGCCATCAGTGTCCATCATGTCAGCAACACATTCACCATTAGAAAGAATGCAGTAGATAACATGTTTCCCAATAATGCGTATCCTTTATGGATTAAACACGTAGCTATTGGAAAAGGGCTATGAAAATTAGTGCTCTGATAACACATAGAAATTTTCTTCCTAAAGTTTTTATTTAATTACTTGCTAACACTTTCTACTTTTTGAAACTATCAAAAGACAACATACATCAGCTATTTAATTTTTTGTTATATTTAATTGGCATTCATAAAGTTGAGCAAGGTGAGGTGAGGCAAATTATTTGTATAAGCAGCTTTCAACTACTATTCAAAGTGCTTTACATAAGACATAAAAAGGCATTAAGAAAATATGTAAAAGACACACAAGGCAATATAATAAAATATACATGTGAATGGGATTTTTAAAAATTAAAATAAAATAAATGAGACAAATACGCTGAAATTGAATGAAGCAGAAGAATACGTTTCTTTCAGTGCAGCATAAGAATAAATAGCCCCAAACTAGATTTAAGATAAGCAGTGTGAAACAGAAAAGTTTTAAGCCTTGATATAAAAGAAGTTACGACTCCGGAGACAGTAAGCAGACCTGTCCCAGACCAGCTAAAAGGTCTGGACAGTTCAGAATGTAGCCGATCGGAAATGTATTGTGATGTACTGTGATGTAAGCTCTCCGGTGCTGACCCTGTCGATGAAATCCATTTAGAGGGTGAAAGCCTATAAATTGCAGCCATTTGGAGATCCTCCGCAGGGAGTCATAGACAGCATTGACACGGGTGACGGTGGGGTGGTAGAGGGGTGGAGGGGTGGAGGGGTGGAGGGGTGGAGGCTCTCTGCAATGACAGCAAAAACACATAACAGGTAAGGTAAATATCCTTCAACTAGAATGTTCATTGATTCATTGACAGAAAACCTGCCAAAACATCCATGAATTCATGAAAAAATGTGAAAGGTAAGTGTGTTTCTGCTTTAGTACATGCTAAAAGCTTCATGCTAACACATGGATGAATAAACTGAATGTTTATACACACAATCCTCCATCTACCATCACTGCACCAGCTGTTGCATTAGCTAATGGTACTATTATCACCTGAGTGACAATTAAAAAATGTATAATCTCCTTCCAAGCTGGTTCATTTTCTCACAGTTTCAGCTTGAGAGAAAAGAGCTGAAATAAAATCACTCTGGGGTTAGCTTTATGGATTAACCCACTGGGGGTAGGACATTAGCTGTAGGTCCCTGTTGGACGCCCTGTTCTTCCCACTCTCTGTGCACTGTGTAGGTATTCTGTTGCATTTAAGTTCCTGTCGAAAACAGTGCACATGGTGGTTTCATTACTTTATGCCCAGAGCCCCAGAAACCAACCACTACTCCAGTGCTGGACTACCACCCGCCCCAGCTTTTTGTCATTTAGTTTGTGGAGATTTAAGTCAACACAAATTATTTAGGAATATGCATCAAGTAAGCATTATATCAACTGAAAGAACAAAGGTATCCGGATAAAATCCAGATACGGTTTGAGCCACATTCATGCGTCTCTGTTGGCCAGATCACAAATCTGTGCATGTAAATCAGGGTCGGCCCTCCTCCAGTCCAGAAGGAGGTGGTGATGCACCTGAATCTGTTTGGTAACTGACAAAAACACCAGAAGAAGCAGAACAGTTACACCATGCGTTCCAATACCAGTACTACTATACTATTTAGTACGCCAGAAAAAGATTTAGTATGTACCAAGACATAGTATGTCAAATATACCAGGATGTCCTACTGCATCCGGTCGCATTTTGCAGTATGCGAGCCAGCATGTTTTTCTCGCTATTCTTACCCACAATCCTCTGCGCAGCATGAGAATGAGCAAGAGGGTCAAAGTTCAAGGCGCAGTGTTGTGATGAAGTAGTGTGTCCCAGTTGTATGCATACTGCAGGCAGCAGTCCGTACTGTGTGAGGGCAGCTGTACGTACCAAAAGTAAAAAGAAGAATGTGATTTGGAAAGCAGCAACAGTTTAGCTAGTGTTAGCTAACAGCTATCCCTAAGCTAGCACAAACACATGAATGAATCGTATTTATAAAGTAGTGAGACAAAGGTTTGTACGTCTTGGCGGCTCTGACTCACGCTGCTCCCTCTCCGTACAGATCATCCAGTGGTTGAACTGATCAGGGATCAGATAAACGCTGCAGCAGCTCGGTACACCTTGGATTTGATTTTGTCTTGTTGCTTTAACCCTTAAATGAACGGGTGTTTTTTCAAACATTCCCATCCTGTCCCCATCATATTGCTGCTAAACTTTTCGGAATGTATTATTAACAATAACGACTTTCTGAGGTGGTTCGAGCATTTGGATTTCAATCTTGAATGCATTTACTAGATCAGAGAGCTCAAATCCACCCACGACCGTGTGAAGTGACCAAGACCTGGTCACAAGCTTAGATGCTGTAGTTGGTAAGTCAGCTTTCAGTTAAGGCGGTTATGTTCCTGCTGTGAACTACATGTTAAACCTTCACCAATCAAAAATGTCAACCTCATGGTTGGGCAAGAGAAAAAGTTGAGGAATCACCAAAGTGGTTGGGCTTCATCCTCTTAGGACCACGAATGTCTGTACTGTTCAGTCCATTGTTGAGATGAGGCTAAAAAACATAAGATTAAACATCTTTGACCAACAGTGAGAGAGTGGTTTTACTGGGGCAACAGGATATATATATATATATATATATATATATATATATATAACAATAGCTGACAAAGTTTTTCATCATATTGTTGTATTGTATAAAATTATATTGAAAATGCAACATTGCTATAAAGCAGTCCTGCTCACTGATTTCCAACATATTCCACAATGGTCTAATCCATCCAGAGATATTAAAGGGATTGCTACCACGGTATAAACAGCATGGCAAAATCTCTATTACTAAGAATATATGAATGAAACTATGAAGACTGAAAATCATTAGGATATGCACAACAACAGTAGAGCAATGTGTTCTATATGGAGACAATAACACGAACACTGATACAATGCTTTTTCTATGTGGTTCCTGGTTTTCTTGAGACAATGTTAATGAGGTGCTGATTCAACTCCACTGAAACTTAGAGTTGTTATTGTTCTATTGGGTTACATTATACTGTGAGGTGTTCATGTTGTTTTGTCCACCCAATTACATATAATAAACATGTATCTTTCTGGCCTGAAAACATGCCTGTCCCACCGTTCATAAAAAATCCCCAGAATGTACTAAATGAATTAAACATGACTTAGTAATTGACTGTACGTTATAAAACAGCAGGAGACGCGGAGGCAGAGAGACTGAGAGAGCTGCACAGAGACTCCAGAGACTAATGAGCTAACTGCGGGGCGTTCTTCTTCTCATGTGACTGCTGTAATTGGGTCAGTCAATAGCCCTGTGTGGTGCTGCTGCTGGTTCAGAGGAGCCGCGAGCTGTCTGACATCCCGCCCAGTGTCTGCTACCTGAGTTACAGGAAGAAAATCATTTCCATAATAATGCTGCAGTTGAGTTTTGCTCTTGGGACTGTTTAGTTGTACATTTCTTGGATCAGTGATTTTACCCTTACACATACGCTGTGCATGTTAAAGGTCATCTGCACATGTTCTTTATGAGCACCGCAACAGAGATCAGTATGTATGGACATGAAAGTAAACAAGCAAACATTTATGGACTTCATTTCACGTTGCTTTGTTAAGTCAAAGTAAAAAAGTCCACATTTTAAATTAACTTTTGAATTAAGTTTGTTAAATTATCAAAAACAATCAAGATCAAGGTCCACTTATTAGCTGTTCCCAAAGCTTTCAACCATCTTTGCCAGCAGATTGAAGATGATGAAGACCGTGTTGGTGTGTACCCAACCCTAACCCCAAAATGACCATATCTATGAAATGATAACTGTTTAAACATCTCCACATCTGCACAGAATCTCGTACAGACATTATGACAGGATACGTCTCGTGACTTTAGCGACCTCCTGACTTTTCTTGTAGCGCCACCAGATTGACGTCTTTGGTTCAGAATGAAATGTCTCAACAACTACTGGATGGATTGCCATGACATTTTGTTCAGACATTCATGCTCCCCTCGGGATGAACTGTAATAACTCTGGTGATCCTCTGACTTTTCATCTAGCGCCACCATCAGGTCGACATTTTAATCGGTCCAATACTTTTACTAATTAGCAAATGTTAGCAACATGGAAAACATTACCTGCCAAACTTTTCATTGGGAGCATGTTCGCTCACAGCACTGCTGGGCCTTGGCAGCCTGGCTGCAGACTCTTGGTCTGAGGTAGCCTCTGCCTGGAGTAGAAGAGACAACAGCAGCTTCTCAGTGGAGCAGATGTTTCTGTGGGTTTAGTCTCTGTTGTTATCTTTCGGTTTCCAGCATCCTGTTTTTTTAGTTTATAGTTTACACATTCATGATGGCAGAGTGTGCCGGCTGCTTTTGTCTTCATTTCGGTATGGAATAAAATTTAAGGTAGCGTTTGAAAGTCTTAAAGTCTTTAATTTGTCTTTCCGAGAGCTGCATTAGCTGCTTCTCCTTGCAGTGGATACTGCGGAGCCTGCAGCTAACCTATGCTGTGCACACACAACAGTGTAACGTGGCTGTGTGTGTCTACACACTAATGAATGTTTACATCAAATCCTGTCAGGCTGAGTGGGCGTTAACTTGAGACCTAGTGTACATTCCTTTCTAGTTAAGTGTTTGCAGCTCATCTTTTCCTTTTTAAGGTTTTCATAGTAATTACGGGGTTTCTCCAGCAGCTGCACTAAAACCATATCTGTGTACATAAACCGGATGAGAGGGTGAAACAAGAGGAATGTTTAGTGTTGTTTTGGTACGCTGAAGTGGCCTCTGCACTGCGCCGAAACAACTCTGCTTTCTTTCAGCTGAAAGGAGTTGGACGTATATTCTGACATTACACATTTAATGTATTTTTCATTTTGTTTTCTCTTTGTCTCGGTGTGTTCAGCTGCTTTTATTCGCTGTTTCTAATCTCTGAATGCTGTAATTAGGGATTCAAGCCCGTAAGGCTGAAACCAACTTGTTTGAGATTTGTTTCCTTTGTCTTTTCAGCCCATGAATACTCGGAGCCTCAGAACCAGCTAGTCTCGCAGCAGTCGTGTTTGTATGTTCCAAATCTCCCTTAAGCATAGCAAAAATTACACACGTTTTATTGTTTATCATAATAAATCCTGAGCTGTCTGGTCTGCAATCAGTTTTTTCCATCTTGAGTTCTTGGCTAAGGATGAACCCACTGCACGGATTTTTACTTTTTTATATTATCTGCATGTATTGATTTATGTCAGTCAGTGTCAGGAAGTCCTAACTGATGTTAGGATGTCGGGATGCGTCGGCTACTGCTGCTGCATCCATTTTGACCATACGTTTTTAAAATCTGCCTGCAAGTCCCCCAACGCGCTAAAATAAATTGCTGGAGTGGTCCTTTAAAGTGAGTTCATATTTTTATATAACCATCCTTCGTTCCAGATTGTGACTTTTGGCCCACAAACAGCATGGCAAAAGGTATTTCTTCACCAGATTACCCATGACCTTTTGTCTAGCATCTAAATCAGCCCAGAAACGAGTTGTTTTTTAAGATGCATTTAGCTGAAACGCTCAATTGTCAGTTCAACAGATTGAAAATGTCTGCAAGACACACAACTAGTAATCTACACTGTAGATCAGTGATTCCCAGCCTTAGTATGTAATGTAAGTAATGTCTGGTCACAGGTTGCATACTGGATGTCTATAAACTGTGAGTAGTTCCCTTCCTAGTTTGTTTCATTTTAATATTTTTACAGGGCTGGATTTCACAAGGCTGAAGCAGTATTGTTATAGCAGTCCCATATACAGTATTGTTACTGTGAATCATCTTGCGGCTCCTCATTGGTTGGTTCATTGGCAACCAATGAAGAGATGATGCGTGTGTCTCTGATTTTGAAATCCTAACAGCAGGACACGATCCCCTCCTTGGACATCGAATATTTGAGTTGAACTGAACTGAATTCATCAGTGAGATGAACTAGAAGAAAAAAAAAAAAGCACTCTGTCTGCAATAATTAGATTTATCCTGATAGGTTCGTATTGTTTATCAAACAGGCAGCAAAAATTTGAAACTGGGTCATTCGATCTGGACAAACAACTTTATTTCTGGTAATGCATCTATACACTGTACATTCAGTCACTGTAGTATATAAGCATAGCTATTTTCAAACATAATCTCATAAAGTCCTTTACTTTACAATATAGTCCGTGTCGTGAGAGAAGGGGAAGGGCGTTGTTGGAGGAGGGATGAGGAAAAGGGCGTGAAAAGATGAGGGAAACAAGGGAGCTAGATGGATAAGCCAAGCTTTTTTTTTCATACTGTATATGTGGCATTAATAAATGGGAAAGCTTACATTTACCTCTTACATAAAAATATTTCTAGAATTGTAAGGTTTATATAGTATTAGCAGCAGCACAGGGCTAAAAAGATACATGAGGATGAGGGGGAGACGATCTGCAAGGTGGCGTGGTCGTGTGTGTGACCCGCAGGTCTGCTATCTGATACTGAACACACTGTTAAAAATATATATGAACTGGTGAAAAAAGTCATTCAATATAAAGACTCTACAGTAAAAAAAAAAAAAGAAAGAAAAGAAATGGATTAACATGTTTATGTAGGGAATATTCTCTTACGCACTGCATTAACTGTTTTTGAAACATCTCAGTTAAAACACAAATTCAAAAAAAAACAAAAAACAAGACAGCTATTGTAAGAAAAGATTTCTTTTTGAAAAAGGAAACACCATGTACATATATTATACAATATTGTAAATGAAAAAAATATTTACATTTGTAAATTCTTATTCAAATCTTCACACTGGCTAGTATTTGTCTATTAATATGGACTGTTATTGCTGCTTTACTGTCCATTATTTAGCAAAATGATTCTCCTTTAGAAAACGAGACGTTGTTAAACTGCTTTTTTCTTTTTGCGCGGGAGAGCGAAGAGCCAATGTCGTTATTGTCTCCCTTCTTTTGTAGAAAACCATGAGTAAAGTAAACTACACATAAGCTATCAACTCTTTTGAGTGTAAAAACAACTACAAAATGTACCAATTTTAGGTCTGCCAAAGTCGCAGACGCAGTGTCGTTCTCAGAGCAACATCAGTAATGTTAGATAAGAAAAGGGCTTTTAACATAATGCCCTCTGTATTATCCTCGCCATGTCCGCCTCAGGACAAGTCAACAAACTGGGAATAAACAGTTAATTCTTTATATACAAACCAAAGTAACAATTTACCGAAGCAAGTGGCTTTTCAAGAGCTTCTATAAAAATTGTTTGAACATGCATATCATTGATTTCAAATGAAGAAAAAAAAGCACTCATTCAGAAAAGCGTCTAGCATTTGTTCAATTGTTCTCTGCATTGAAAAAGAAAAAAAGGTTGTAAACTGGTTGGTTTTAGGAATACTGATAAAAAGAGCTGCTGAGCAAGGGAGGGGCTTTTAATTTGAAACCTGCAAACAGGAAGTCGATGAGAGGCCCAGCCCCAACAGCTTCATCATCAGTGTTCCTACTCTGGAAACCTTTCGCCCACGTCCAGGCACTTGAGGTTGTCCAGCATTGCATTTTTTAAAAAATGTCTTCTTTTTTTGTTGTCTTTTGTTTTTTGCAAGTGTGAAGTTTTTACCTAAGAACAATATACGGTGTGTTGCTTTTTTTTAATTTGCTTTTCCTCTTCTAAATAAGACAAATTGCTTTATATTGCATAACACAATAAAACCCTTACATGTACAGTATCAATGCCCAATAACTGACTATATGTATGGCAAACTTTCTCAAATTTCATGCATAAAGAAAATATGAGTTGTCTATTGAAAAAAGTGAACATAACAGACAAGCAATAAAATATCTCCACGTTTAAAACATCAACAACCAAAGGAAAAATAGCATTAACACAATGTACATTCTGATTGCATTGTACCCACTGTGTGATGGCAGATTCATGGCCTCTGCCTTTTGAATAAAATTGGATTTTATTCTTCGAATGTGACTTTGTGTTTTTGTCCAGGCTCCTAGAATAACAGTTCACCTTACCGACGCATGTTGTTAACCAAGTTTTGTCAAATTTGTTATGAGTTGTAACCGGGCGCTCGAGCGACATCTGTGTCAGTTATATTACAAAAAAATGGGAGAATGCGTTTCCCAAAACTTTCAAACCATCCCAGACTGCATCAGCAAGCAACAAGTGGAGCCTTTTTTCTTTCCGTTTATTTACAATACTTTGCCTTAAGAAAACAGAACAACAGTATTTATTCGAGATGCATATCATCAACAAAATGCTTACTGGATTTATATGGTAGCAGTTATGTATAAGATGATGTTTTCAAAGTAAGATTGAAGACAATAGTGGGAGTACAATGCATTATAACAGTATTTTGTTACGACAAAGTGCGATTCATTATTGTAAAGTTAAAAAAACCCAACAACATATATTTATATTTACATACCTTAATTTAATTAAAATGAACATTTTGTGGTTCTTGCCAAGGGTGCCCCATCCAGCCCACTCTGATTCACACATGATGGTTCTGTCAACTGGAGTTAAAACATGCCGGCTTTCATCACTCAAATGTTACGAGACGAGAAAACAAGGCCACGCTCACATCTGGAGTATTTTATCTTTAGAAGATAAAGACTTCAGGGTTTTAACCCAAATGCTTAAAATAACACATGGCAACCAGTGTCTGCGTGGGACTTAGTGGGAGCAACACTGAGACAAAGACTGGAGGAAATTGTTATTGATCGTCCAAAAAGAGTGCTCACCAAAAAAGGTGCCTTTAACACAGCGTGTTTTTATTTCCAATTCCCAATCCAGGGTTTGATCCAAAGAGAGAAAAATATCAACCCGAATGCAAGCCCACCCACAGCTCGGAGAGATTAGAAATAAATGATTTCATAAAACAACAACAACAACGGGAGGAAAAGACAGGTCGCTTGAACTTCGAACTTGATGCTTTTCCCCTCAGTGGACTGCGATGGCTTCCTGAAAAACCGACAAAACCACGGTGGCACTGTGGAAAGTTCATTTGCTTGTTTTGTTCATCTTCTAATTTATTTGTATCTTTTATATTTTCAAACTCCAATAGCACAGAGAATCAAAGAAACGTCTTTTTTTCTTTACATATCGCTATGTAGTCTCTTAAATAGCTTATAATGTGTTCAAAATCCTCCATCTTCGTCATGGCGAGGGACGCGGTGGAGACTTTTTCCGGTAACTGTGGGTTAAATGTGAGCCCTGTCCTCCTGGCCACACTGCTATAACACCTCTCAACAGCTGTGTAACTCTAATATAATCTGATCATCTTTCAGCATTTATCATCACAGACGTCTGTCCAGAAGTCTCACCCCACTTTCTTGTCAGAGAAAATACAGGCACAGCCATATTTTGTGCTAAACATCTGATTTTCTTTCATCCTTTGCAATCCAGTTTTCAGTTCTGTGAGTTTGGAAGGTGCGAGTCAGTGCTTGATTTAGAAACGTGCGTTTCCTTGTTGCAGCATCGTACTTTGCTGTTTCCAGTCATTCTCCAAGGAAACCACTCACTTGACTTTTCATGGGCGAGGATAAGGACACAGGTCCTCATTTCTTCTCTCTGTCTTTTATTTTTGTGTTCTGGAGGGTGAGCGTGACGGACAGTGGTGCGATGTGGCAGGCCCAGGACTCCTGGGCGTGTTTATGGTCTGAGTTGGACAGAAGATGTTGGGGATCATGGCGATGGGGCGGGGGGGGGATGGTTGGGTGTTGAGGTTGGCTCCTGGGTTAGTTGTCAGCTGGCATGTCCTTGGGCGTCCCCTCCTTGTCACAGTTGGATTTGGGCCAGAGTTGCTGCTGTAGCTCCTTCACCACCCTCTCCAGGTGCTCCCTGGCCTCCCGCTCCTGCAGCAGGTCAGCTCGGAGCTGCTCGCGGTCGGCCTCGGCGTGCTGCAGCTTCATCTGGAGGTCCTCGATCTGGACAACACATGGCAGGAAACAGTGGAAATCATACAGCAGAACACATCTGACTACAGGACAGTTTGGAGCGTAACGACCCGACCACTGAACCTATTCTAAACAACTGCGCTGTTTACATAGACTGCTTATGGAACTATTTCATTCATACGCTATAGAGTAAAGCCCTATCGCCCTATTCTAGACACTAATGTCACACCTGCTGCCGTGTTTACATCATGTTGGAGTTACTACCAGTTTCTGACTTTGACATACTGTTCACGTTAACATCCGAGTAATAATTACGACTTTCTGATATATCGGACTACATAATACAGCGGCACCTGAAAAGGCTAAAAAACAAGGACGCCTCATGTTAGTCAAATTCCGACATTGAAGTTGAAAAGAAACCAAAATGAAGTGGGTGTATCATCATCATCATCATCATCGAGTTTTTCCCATCTCTACCACTTGTCCCATATGATGAGAACATGGCAATCTCCACACTACAGCATGTGAATGTGATGTGGTCTAAGTTGGAGTGTCTCTACGAGATGAAATTATTCTTTGTCCCTGGATTGTTTAAGTTTCTTGGTCTGGTTTCCGGCTTAAAACCGCTCTCTAATGTGTGAAACAAGATGCTGGATACATTCTAATATTTCTGTCAAGTGGATTTCTGCATTTGCCAAATAAATGATCTAATTCTCTGCCTTTGGTAAATGTAGAAATTGATTCCAGGAATTTCATGGCTACAATGAAACCCAGTGTCAGTTTGCGATCGGTTTATTCCCTTGTTCCCTCATTTGAATACAATTGTGTGATCAGAATATGATCACTAAACTATTGTTTTAGTCTAAACAAAGACCACAAATTGCAAGCTTGGGAACAAAAGTTTAGTTTCTCCAGGGACATCATCAATCAGGATATTTCCAGTCAAATGATCTGGCTGCACTCGCAGATGGCTTCCTAAAGACAATTTCTCAAGCTAATGTCTTGAAACAGGTGGCCTTTTTTGGAAAATGATCTATGAGAGCACTAAGATAATGCTGAAAGCTTCTGAAAACTTGCCATTTTTCCTGCCCTAAGGCCAGGCTGCAGCAACATAAACATCTAAACCATCTTGTCTTAATGACAGCCTTCCAAAGACGACTACAGACTCTGCAGGGAGGTACACAGACGCAGCTGGAGAACATAAACTCCCTCTTGTTTCGTCTAATCTGCATTTCCCATGGTGCCTGAGGGAAGTCGACGTCTCTTCCTGTTTCCTTTTGGAGGGGGACTTATCATACGTCTGTGCACTTGGGGCTACACCCATTTATTTTTGACCGGGGAAGAGGAAATGTGGGGGGTTTTTCTCGCCTTCTCCTCTGCTGACCTAAGACAGTGAAACTCTGAAACACTGCAATTACTCTGAGGGTGTTGACATAATTGTCTAGACTTTCTACCATCTCATTTGCAAACATTGGACTGTTAATGTCTGTCTACATGCACGGCCTTGTTTGGCTTCATTTTTACCCGTGTCCCATGTCTCTCATATGTATCATCAAAGTTTCATCTAATCTTAAAAGATTGTAGGCCCAAAGTGTAACTAATTGACAGATTCTTGAAACCTAGCTCGAATCCTTCACAAGCTACATCAACACGCACACTAACTGACCTGTGCAGAGTACTTTGCGCGAAGACGCCCTGCCTCGCAGCCTTTATCACAGACCCTCAGCTGTCGGGCCTGCTCCAGCTCCCGCTTCAGACGGATCCGTGACTCGTTGGCTTCCTTCATCTTCTTCTCGCTCTCGGCTCGCAGACGCTCAATTTCCTTCCTCAGGTTTCTCTTTGCCTCGGTCGCCTCCCGCAGCTTCTCCTTCTTGGCCACACGCAAGAACTCCAACTCCTGGAAAGAGGAGATTGGAGGAGTTAGCATCGAAGAGAGGGACTGTCTATCTGGGGTTTATACTTAGAAAAAAAAAAGTTGCTTTTAGTTTTAACATAATTTGAATCTATCATTGAGAAAATTCAGTGTCCCTTGCTGCTTATGCAACCACTGTGAATGCCAGTGGATGTACCTGTCACATGACTGTTTTACTTGGTTTCTGAGCTGTTGACACCTGAGAGCAGTGACTTGTTACAGTAGGCTGCAGTGTCCATGTCAGTGTTTACACTGAGCCAAGTCAGGGGTTAGGACAATGTGCGGGCTGACAGAAGTTAGGTTTCCTTCCTCTGAATCACTGAAAGACTGTGTGTGTGTGTGTGTGTGTAGTGGTAACACGCCCATCACCTACTTATGGGAACATAGCAGTTGGGACAAACATGTCTATCATCAAGCTTTGTTGGTTCCTACAAAAAGTGTGAAAAGAAACAATCCCCATTACACCCTTTACTCTACAGAGGCTTTACATAAGAACCCTTTTCAGTACCATCGGGGTTAGGGTTAGTTCAACTAAACACAGCAGGAATTATACCAGTGGGTTGTTTTAAAATGAGGCCACTGTTCATTTAGCTTTTACTGTAGGTTGGGTGGATTTGTGTTGCCTCTCCACGGGTCCTCTAAACACAGATGGAAAGTGAAAGTGGAATGCTGTCCTGCTGGAATCGCTTTTCTTTGCTCAGGATGCATTTTTTGTTGCTCACCCACACAGACTCCTTCGTCTGCTGCTTTTTGTTTTCAGTCCAAGACCAAAAATAAAAATGGAAGTCTGGCCTTTCCCTTTGCTGCAACATCCGCTCTCATTGTTATCACTTGCCAACTCGTGCTAAGCTTTGTGGACAGTGATAATGACTTCTAATCCACTTCTGCATTTTGATGCCGGAGCTCAGGTAATTTCCTCAGTGTGCTAACTTTGAAAAGTTTCTGTCTAGTCTTATTTCAAGAACGTAGGGGGAAGCTCAAGGTTTGTATGAGCTGTCATGGGCGGCTAGGGCTGGGAAACCCCTTTCTCTCAGGTAACAGTGATACACATCATGGTGCATTCACTTCAGTGAAATCATATACTATGTAAATATAACATCAGTGTGAGAATAGAGACATTTAATCACCAGGGTTGGAGATCTAAATACTGATGGCTATCAGGCTGTTGCTATGGGCAACATAGGAAACATAATTCTAAGTCATTGTTTGTATGATTTTCCATGTGTTGTGCAATTATTTGCCAAGAGTGTAATCACAGTTACACTGACACATTTGGCTGGTCGGTGGCCTTGAATGACGCAGAGGTTAGCTTAGGTAAGGCACTTTGCTCCTATATGTGATATGTTCATTGAAAGTCCACGTCAAGTCACAGATTACAAGTCAAGATGCTACTCTTTCCAGTCTCTGAATGACAAGCATTGAAACGACACAGCAACGGGACACTGTCCTTTCAAACCTGAATAGAAGACATGACTCAAGTCAAGGTCAAGTTTGTGACTTGATATGAGTGCAAGTTTCAAAGTCTACAGATCTAAGTGTTGGCTACGGAGTTGACGGAAGGTGTATTTTGTCACTCTTAACGAACACGTCATACTATTCGTACAATGATGTGAATGGAACCCTACCTGCTGCAGGCTGCGTTTGGCCTGCAGGGCCGATCCCAACTTCTCCTCCTGCTTCACCCTCATCTTAACAATCTCGTGCAGAAACTTCTCCTTTGACTCTTTGGAGTCGAGTCCGCTGTCTAGCGCCTGCCTCAGGCTCTCCAGCTCTGACTCCAGCCCCAGCTCTGGAGGGGTCAGGGGGGCTGCGACGGATACGGCTGCAGGGGCCGTGCCCTCGGCCGACGTGACAGTGTAGATGGGACCTTGGGCGCATGGCGAGCTCAAGTCCTTGGCTGAGCTGCTGGACGAGGTGAAAGATGGTGACGACAGGGAGGACAGGGACGAAGTGACTGTTGGGAGAGACCAGAGACACGAGAGAGGGTGACGTTTGTAGAAATGCTGAAATGTTCTGGTGGTGGAAATTAACTGACGTCTTTCCAGTTGTCAAGACTCAGTGGATCTTGTCAAATCAGGGCTAAATTTAGCTAGCCGGCTGAGCCCCGTCACAAACAATCTACACAAATAGTTGCTGGTATTGAGTTCTTTGCTTACATTCGTCACGGCTCTCCACTTCGATCTCCACCTCAGAGTCCCTGTCGTCCTGAGGCGGCTGGGGCTTGCTGGCAGCCGAGGACGGAGGGCAAGGGGCCTCTGGCGCTGGGGGCGGGAGCTCCCCTGTGGCTCTTCTCTTGCGAGGCCTGAAGTTGGCGTTGGCACCCTCACCTGGGGGTTCGCCTCCACTTGGGTGGGAGGTGCTGGGTACCGAAGGGGACATGGGACCCACCTTCCCCAGGGGCAGCGGTGTAAGGGCAACATTGGGGGCCACAGCTTTCTCCAGGCTCTTGTAGTTGTAGAAGCTAAGAGGAAACCAGATAATTTAACTGCATGTCTCATGATGTTTACGTGCAATAACCTAAATCAAGGTTACTTCATTAACAAGAGCTGGATTCTGCATGCAAGTAAACACAGCCAGTACCATATTGTATGGTCCAATGTGAACAGCCTATGCCAGCCAGGCTAGAGAAACATTCAAGTAAAGTGCCTACAGCTCTTTCCTCCCACTTTATGAGAAACTGGGCCAGATCAACTGTGATATGGTGCAGCCTGCGCTGGCATCACCATGCCAAGTGGGTGCCCACGGTATGAGTGTGTGTCAAATGTGTGTGAATGGTGGCGTGTGGGAGGCTGTGGTACAGTCAGACTTGACCCCTCTGACACCAGCCCACCCAGACAAGTGAGAGAGCATGCTGGGAGCTCATCAGATCCAGCTGAACAAAATGGCTGTCATATCTTGCAGTAAAAGCTTCTCGATATTTCATTGTTTGTAATTAAGTCAAGTGCTGTTTGGTTAGAGTGTCTTCCATTTTGGATCTGGTTGTCCTGCGCTGTGCTGGGCTCACCTGTCTCTCAGCAGGGCCAGGGGGTGACTGGAGGGCTCCTTATCACCAGCAGAGAGGTGGGGGGACCAGGGTCTGAAAGCTGAGGGCCTCTGTCTGGGCTGAATGCAGTTAAGCCCCTGAAAAAAAGAGATAAGTGATAATCTTTATAATCACAAGTAATAAAGAATGAAGATGTGCTTGCTCATGGTGGGAATCGTTGGGTCTCTGTAAATAATATTATAAGAGCAGGGTCTAGACCTGTTCTATATGACAAGAGCCCGAAGGTAACTTCTGTCATGATTCGGCGCTATATAAATAAAATTGAACTGAATTGAATTGAAATGACATTTAGTAATGACACAGCCAGAGAGCTCAATAACAGTTGCTCCTTTGTTAGGGCTGGATATCATTTGAAATTTTTGGATGCTAATGTTGAAATGATACCTGAGTTTACGTACTACTTAACATAAACATGTTATTCTACAAATTCCCTTTTCATTTAACAAAATAAGCAAAATTTCTCAAATCTTAAATATTGTCTAAGCACAAGCAGCCCTTCAATAACTTTGCCTAATTAAAATACAGTCTAAAATAGGAAAACATTTTGATTTAAATCAGGGAAATATTTGATCAAAGAATAAGTAAACTAAATTATGAGGCTAATGAGACGTTTGATACTAACTTTCAGTACCCGACAGTTTTGATACTTTGTGCTACAGTCACATTTCAGGGGGGAAAGTATTGAGGTTTGATACCCAGCCCTAGTAAAGGGGTTATCTAACCCTAACCCATGATGTCATTGTACTGAGGAAATTGTTTAATGATGAAATATTTCTTTATCTGCTTTCCCTCAACCTGCCAAATCCATCACCTGGTCTTTTGAGGCAGCTGTCGGAGGAGAAACAGAATTTTTGTTTTGTCTCTTCCATCAGGATTTTCTCTGCGTTTGGTTGTCTAATTGCCACGTAAAATCAGAATCAGAAATACTTTATTGATCCCCGAGGGGAAACTCTTCTGCTTCAGCAGCTCACTCTCATTGTAGATCCACAAAGAAGTTGTGTCTGATTCTGGGCGACTGAGAATATACCTGTAGATGTTTCCTCATCTAGTTTGTTGTGAAAGCTGTCTTTGACCTTGGGTATGGTCCAGAAAAGTGGGGGTCCACAAACAAAAAAGATGGGGGATCCACATCATGCAAATTAAGACAGTATAATATTTTAAGGCTTTATTTCTGATTAGTGATATATTCACTTATTAGTGTTACAAAGTGCTTTAGGTTGCACAAAATGCTTGCGATTCTTTTCATTGATTAAAAGGGTGTGTCATTGTGGGTAATCGTGCTATAGACATTGATGTGTTATGTGACTGGAGAGGGGATTAATTGTTGAACAGTATACTGCCATTCTAACCATATCTCCACGGTAGATTTTTTGGGGAATATCAATCTTCACAGGGGACATCCATCATTATATTGTGGTTATATTCCGTTACACTGCTGTCTCAAACTTCTCAGTAAGTGAATCCGTGGGGCTCGTGGCATCTGCAGTTTCCCCCTCTATTAGCACGGCATGCCAAATCTAAATTTAAGCGCTACCCTCATCCGAAAACGTCTGTATAATATTACATGACATCTCATCTCATGTACCATGCATCATCAACATCTCCTTCCTGAGCTTAGCAACACCAACCTTATTGGAGGCGGACAGGGACTGTAGCCAGTCGTGCTGCTTCTCTTTGTCAGCCAGCGGGGATTGCGATGGGAAGTCTTCATGTTTGGACTTTTTGATCGGGATGGGATCAGACACCTGGAAGAAAAGAAGGACATTTGTTTTAAGTTTTAAAAATGCAGGATAGCTTATACAAGTGAGGTCTGACTTGGAACCAGCATTTTTTCTTACAAAGACATTACGTGCTCATATGAACTCATGATCGGTACTACATTCAGTCTACAAACAGAAAAAGTAGCACTTCAAACAGGACTGAATGTACACAAACACATCCAAGTCAAATATTTTTCCCCACACGAAGTAAATGCACCGCGAGTTGCCCACTTGGCAGCTGGCTAAGGTCTGTCACACTAAAATGTCAGTGAACTGAAAATACACCCAACAGTGTCAGACAGACCAATAACTGTGTGTGCGTGTGTGTGTGAGGATGCCTGATGGGGGAGTGCCAGCGGAGGTGTCTGATAGCTGGAAGTGCGGGTGTGTTTAAAAGTAGGTGTGGTGTTGACTTTGTGTGTGTGTGTGTGTGTCTTTCCATGGCTCATGACCAGCCCAGAGGAGGCGAGAGGTGACTGGGGCAGTGTGTGTATATCTGTCTGTCATACACAGATACACCCATACAGACAGACAAGTAGGGGTTTGTTTCTCTTTCCCCTGCGAGGCTGGCTTTGTGGCTATGACCTCAGCCTCTCCAAGCTGTGACTGTCACTAGCCTTCACACACACACACACACACACACAAACTAAGAGCACTTGCAATGCATTTCTGATTGAACAGAGTGTGTTCACCTTTTTGGACCATTTTTAATGCTACATGGAATCTAATCAATAAAACTAAGTCCAACTGAGTAGAGATTGTACTACTTTGTATGGGTCTTATGTGGGAACGAAATGCAAAATATGAGTAAAAATAAAATAAAAACAGATACCTTTAAGATCGGGATTTAAAACACTAAAGTACTTTCTTTCCATGGACTTAAATTCTGACAACTTTTAGACTTTATGATCTTAGAGATACATTGTTGTTACGCCACAAATGTGATATTTTGTGAGGTATATAATATTTGTATTAAATGGGAATGCAAACACATGTCCTTTAATATTGATTGGATAAATGATTTGGCACTATTCAGCAGCAACAAAACACATGGAGGAAAGCTACGTGATTCTTACCGGCTACTGAAATGAAGTTCAACTTTCTTTAGTTGTGTTTACTTCTGGAAATATCATACATGTTCTCTGTTGTTCTCTCTCTCTCTCTCTCTCTCTCTCTCTGTGTTTAGAGGTCATGTGTTGTAGTGGAGGTCACATACGTACTGCAGCTCAGGGCAGGCTCTGAATATTTCTACAGGGGACATATTCACTCATGTCCACTCACTCATACGGTTCTCTCTCTCTGGTTCACTTCGTGGTGCTCTCTCGCCCTTATTTTCTCTCTCTGAGGATCTCCCTGAGGAATCTACAGCATTCAGCCAGCAAACTGCTGCAGTGCGCAGGAGCTGGCAGAACATGCCGTCACACACACACACACACACACACACACACACACACCACCCCCTGCGTGGTGTCAACAGGTGGTCATTTGTAATGGGGTAAGATACTCTCTCTCTCTGTCTCTCGACCATGTTGGCAGTGTGTCATGCTATGCCACATGTCTGTGTAATCAGAGCTGCTCTCACAGGAAAGTAGCGTGGCTAGACGAACAAATACCGCCGACGTGACAGCTGTCCTCGATCCACCATGGTCCTGATGTACAACTCCATGACTTTCAATGACTTTCCGTAACAACATCAGAGTGCTTCCAAGACCAAGAATGTTCTGGTAGTACACCTCTAGAAATTTCATGTTGTTAGAGAAAACTATTTCTGAAGGCTTCTATCTCTATCTATTACATTTTTAGTCCCTTTGAAGAGGTCCTTCAAATGTGGAAATTACTTTTATGGATTTATAGATGTTTCATTTTAAAGATCTCAAATAGGAGAGTTTACAGAACAGGACCATGTTTGAAGAGCTATTTTTCTATTTGTGAATAGACACGGGCACTTCAAGGCCCAAAGTGGAGGACAAACCTGGTGTCTTGTTTGTGAACGCCTTTGTATAGAATCTGAAGATATCGTAGTAATGAGTGCCTACACTGAGCTGTTTCATCTCAAGTACAGTTTTCTAAAGACTTAAGTTCTTTGCAGTGAAAATAAATGTGTGGACATTTTGACCTTTTTTCCCCAAACACCTGATACATTAGATTTATCATCTAAGCTCATACAGTAAATGTATTTGCCATTTTTTGAATCCAGCACATCCTTGTCTTCTGGTGTTTTGCAGTAGTTTTGAAAATGTTCAGGCTTAGGTTATATTAAAGACTAAAGTGCACCACAAATCGGTCGTGTCGTGTAGTGTTGCTCCACTCGATGCGTGTCAGCTGGTGTCTGTAGCGCAGACCAGACACACCGTACAGACACAAGAGAACGTCACGGGAGAGTAGCCGCGGTGTGCTGATCCAGAGAGTGAATGTGATAAAATTGCCGGTTTTATGGATAGTTGACATGGAAACATTTTCACCTCATGGAGGCGCTAGATGAAAAGCCAGGGGATCACCAGTCAGTAGGATTCATCCTCTGGGTACCTTAAATACCTGTATCAAATTTCATGCCAATCCATCCAATAGTTGTTGGAATATTATAGCCACACTGCTAGCATACCAGTAACTAAAAATGGCTCAAGAAATCACAACCCAAGACACCCCCGAAAACAGCTAAATTGTGTTTATCTTATTTCACTGGTCACAAGGCATAAGCATTGTTTTTATCATGGCAGAATAAATTCAGATTTTTTACTAAGTAGGTTCAAGTGAGCAAAAAGTGGGGTAAAAAGCGTTGGGGTTGTTGTATCTAGGAAAAAAGACAGACACTACAATGGTACAGAGGAGTCCTGGCTGCGGTTGGTAGGCTTGTGGGTTATCTAGAGATGAAGAGACATGTCCTACATATCAGGGCAGCAAAGCAGGGCTAGAGGCAAGAGGCTAGTGCCTGCAGTTCAGCCCAGAGAGTGGCAGATGACACACACACACACACACACACACACACACACACACACACACACACACACACACACACACACAGTGTTGCCTCCGGGCAAAGTCTCTGTGCCACGTGCCAGTCCTCGTCTCGTGGATTACCGGTTGCCAGCGCCGCGGCTTTCCATCAGGGTGAGATCCGGCCCTGGTAATCTTGGAGAGAGGAGAGCGTCGGGGGGTCAGCAATTGGCAGCTGAGCTTGTGGGGCTCAGCGGTGGGGGCTTCAGGGAGGGAGGAATCTGCATGTCTAGATTACTGAACAGTGGACCTGTGAGACATGAGGCAACCAGCCAGCCGGGGTGGGAATTCCTGTTCTCAAAAAACGGCTTGGTGATGTCTGTGGTACTGGTTCTCAGGGACCCTTGGGCTGGTTTCAGGTGATCCAGTGCAAAAATGAGGAGTGGTGTAATTTCACTATAATTTAAATCACTTGAAATGATCCCATTAGAGTGCATGATATCTTCCTGTGTGTGTCCCTGGGATTAAACATTATGAACTGGGGGTCTGTCGCTGAGGGTGTGTGGCATGAAAACGTGAGAAATCCTCCTCCGATAGACACACATGTGCACATTCACACACACACACACACACACACACACACACACACACACACTGTTATTGGAAACTTGACAGTGCTTTCCTGATAAGCCTCTGACTTACAGCAGGTGATAGACCTGGGCTAACTTCAAAGACACACAAAAATGTGTGTGTGTGTGTGTGCATGCATCCATGCAGTTTGCAGCCCACTCCCATTTATAATTCGGTGTGGATTACACAGCATAGACAGGATGTCACACTTCTAAAATAAGGCTTTCCGATTCGCCAAGATGTGTGTTAGACGTGCCCAGACTGCACCGTCTACACACTCCGCTTCAACACCTCACACTGAGAACATGACACCTCACTTCATCTATGCACTAGCATTACAGTGGTATCTGGGTCTGACATTGGCCTTTTATTCAAAGTCAGATATTATTTTATGACTATTATCCATGCTTTCAGTGAAGAGCTGCAGTGCTCTGTGGTCTTAGAGCTCATTTTTGGCATGATATTAGCCAAGCAAATATCAGTCCTGGACCTTTGAAGCGAGTATCTGTCAAATGCTAATTTACAGCCCCTTACTTCACACATGGCAGCTAGGAATAGTCCCTGCATGAGAAACTCACAAAGCCTCAAGTCATGGGGCAGCATATGAGGAAATAGTGAGCGGCAGGCTCGTCTCAGCTGCCATAGGGGGGCCCCATGCAGGGGCTCATGTGTGAGCACGTGTCTGGGCGAGTGTCTGTTAGTATGACTGTAATGTGTGTTTGTGTGTGTGTGTGTGTGTGTGTGTGTGTGTGTGTGTGTGTGGGGCAGAGACAGGATGGGTGGAGTGATAACAGTCTTCTCGGTTGAAGACTGTCTGTGCCTTTTGAAACCCTCACAGTTTCAGAACACTTCCTCTGTCTGCAGGCCATTGGTGTTTGTCACAGTGAGACAAACTACTACGAATAGCCTTTTTTGAACAATATGCACTAAAGGATTTCTTAAGGCTTGTTCCTTGATGAAACCATTTTTGCTGCTCCAAATCAGTCTTTTTGCAAGGTCCTTTGTGTCTCAGTGCTCTAATGCAGTGGACGTTCATGGATTTCTAAAAAAAAATTCCCCCAAGCCTTTCATGCTAAGGACATTCAAATGAATGTGCATTAGACCACGAAGCCCCAGCTGAAGAGATATTTCTACAAGAACTCCCATCTGAGGAGGAATCTGCAGATACATGTAGTTTAGAGAAAACATACATAACTGTTAGAAAGACAACTGGGGAAATGAAACCTCTATGTTACACTTTCACAGTGTTGACCTTTCAGCAGTTAAATAATACATTTCCTCACGAAATTGCAGACATTCTGAAAAGCTCTCAAAGACCCTTAGTGGTCCCACTTTGGGGAAACACTGCTATTTAAAAAACCCACAAGGAATGTCTGCAGTGTCCCAAATCAGCTGTGCTTTTGGGAAAAGCACTGCGTTCTGTATTCTTACCTTTTTAAATAAATCTGAAGTGTTGTTTCAGTTAGCAAGTAAACTGAGGAAGCAAAGGTTACACTGGGCTACAAATGAGTCAGTCAGGAGAGAGTTCATGGAGAGGTAATGGTAATGGTATAATAATAGAAAATGGCAGATTAGAGAATAGTCCAATAAAAAAACGAAGACATGTCTGTAGCATTCTCTTCATAAACACACCTGTGAGGTGAAGAGGAATATATATGTGTCAAACACCCCAGTAAGGCCTCTGATCAACGAATCCACCTTTCATTTCTATTTCAAGTTTTAATTAATTAGTTAGTTACAAGCAGTCAAGAAAGCAACACATTTGGAGGAAAGGTTATTCTTGAAAACTCGATTTCGGGGCATGAGGGCTGAGGTGAAACTGGCCTTATTAAAGTTTTGATGTGACAACTACTCAGACATCTTGTGGTGTTGAAAATAGGAGTGACTCCAAAAAACAGGCCTGCAAATTCTACCGGCTTTGAATAGAGCTGCTCTTGTGACATGAGGTAACACAGAGTCTACTTCTTGACACAACCTGTCATTTTCATCTACCCCCACCCCCCACCCCATTCGTCTATCTGTCTGCGTGCGTTTCCTGTGTCATAGATTACAGGATGTCCTCTACAAACAAGCAAGATTCCAGGCGCAGAGAAAGAAAGCAAGCAAAATAAGTTAGACAGAAACTTCGAGAAGCATGTGTAAACAAAGTGTCCGGAGAGAAAGGAGCTGCCAGTACAATCTAATGGAACAAGATGGCCGTCATAAACCAAACGCCCAGTTATTGCCGTGAGAATGTAACACCGAAAAGAAAACTTGTCAATTCAAAGTCAATAAGTAACTGTGTTCCACATTTCAGTTTGGCATACAAGTAATCCACCAAGAAGAAATTATTTTACTGAAATATCAACTTTTAAATTTGATTTGCCAGTTCTCCCCAAAGTATTACTCAAATAAAAATACATAATGGCTGAGCAATGTATGATAACTGAAAAGTCGTTAAGATTTTTTTGTTAAAGCGGTTGGTTTCGAAAAAATTAAATCTCACCTATTCAGTTTAACAACGCATTTATATGCAATGCCATATTAAATTGTTTTAATACTTTTTTTTAATACTGTGTGTATTCTTGAAAATGCCACTGATCACTGTTGCCATTTCCCTTGTTGCAACAAATCTTTTCTGCAGTGACCACATAATGTGACTCAGTGTCAAGACTGCCTGGCAGTCAGAGAGAAACATGGTGCTAAACAGGTTACCTAACCAAACATCCCCCTTAGACCAGACTAGGCCAAGATGAAAGGGCAAACAACCTGTTTTCTTTGCTCTTTCTTCTTTCAGGAGGGTGAACGGAGCCGCACCCTGCCTGTGACCTGACTTTGGCCTCCCTGCATGTCTTGCTAAGGGGCCCATAGTGGTGGAAAGGGAGGGGCCCTTCCTGGCTCATATAGCATCGGCCACAAAAACCCCACATATGCTGGGAAACAAACAGGTGTCAGACAACATGTCGTTCCACTGTTTATGCAAAAAAAAAAAAAAAAAGAAAAAAGGCTGACCTGGGACGCTCAGGTTCAAGGCTGAATCCATTAGCTTTTGGGCTCGGAGCAAACAAACTAGCTGTATGTAGCGCTTCAGTTCCCCCTGAGGTTTGAGCAGTTTTTATGTCTGCTACAAGCTGAACTGTTGTGTGCAGTGTTGGGAAGGTGAGCTGTTTTGTCTAGAGAGTTGAATTTTCATCTCCTTTCTATGCAAATTTCTCAGTCAGAATGCAGCTTACTCCTCTCCTTGTAACTTTGCGTGTGCGAACGTGCGTGTGCAGTTCAACACCCAGATGAACATACGGGACAAAAATATAGCGAGCACCACGGCTGCTCGCTCAAGTGAGATTCCTCGACTGTGTGTTTGTGGGTTACACACGCACACGCAGAGCTCCAATTTTGGAAACTAGTTCATCCCACCATCGTCTCCTTGGCTGAGGAGTCACAGAGAACAATAGGGCCTCTGTCTTCAATGAAATAAATAGCAAAAACACTTAGTTACGTTCAAACTCTTGCAGCGCTGCACTGCAAAGGATCAAATTAATCGTATTATTCAAGACTCTCTGGTTCTCAGTCTTGCTGAGGTGCAGTTCTGACTTCAAGATGAACTGGTTTGCTGACTACACTTGAAATGACCTCATCTAATATTCACTTTGATGTAGCGAGGAGTAATTTCTCCTGTACTCAGCACATAAGTAACTGTGTTTATTCACTTCGAGTTTGGAATTATAAAGGGCGAGCATTAACTTGTTGAGCTTGTTGGAGAACAGTGTTGGGACTCGAAGGCGAAGACACCTGCCAGGCAAAAACTGGCAAAGACTGTGTGCATGTGTGTGTGCAGACAAATGGCAGATGTTCAGACTATCAGGTAGTTGTATACAGAGAGGAGGCCCCAGCGGTACCTGTCTGTACCACCTCTCCCCACATAGCCCATCATTTATCCCATTAGCGGGGAAGCTTCTCCTACATTCCCCTGCTACTTGAAAGAAAAACAAAAAGACACTTTGTTTCCACAGTCCTAGCCAAAAACAGCTCGTATTGATACTGCCTCTCCGTACAAAATATGCTAGCTCTCTTGTCACCTCCTAGCGTTTTCCTGGAGGGATAGTATAATGCTAGAAATCTGACATTTCAATTCCCTCTTATTTCAACATTTACATTAGAGGATTATTTTCCCTGAAAATTGTATAGCAATGGGTCTGCTGTGGCTCCTGAGGTCTCCTCTTCCAGGAAGAGTCCAGAGAGGCTAGCAGACAAAACAGAGGAGAGACCTCCCAGAGCTGCTGTCGCTAGCTAGGCTAAAGGTTAAACGCTTGTAGCAACTGAAACTAAAAACAACTGCCAAATAACACAACCTTTAAATATGCAATGAAAGGTGTCTTACAGTACACAATGTACTTAGCATTTGAGCACTCGTAAAACTCTTTTCAGTAATGGTGAATGGTGAGTTTATATTTTCTGCATTTCAACACCAAACGTCCGTAGAACGAAGTACAACGGGGTATTGAAACTTACATTTTTTTTTTTGTACTGACCAAAATGTTTTTGTAGCACCAAGTTTAGATACCTAGCCCTATGCATGTTTCCTTTGGTGAACTCTGCACATTTTCTACGCTATTAGAAAATGTCTACTTACTAATTCGCAAATACCACAACAATGTGACCCAACTGAGAGGACAAGAGGCTAAATTAGTCCCTTAGTCCCAAAAGGAAAGGAGGGCCAACATTCCAAACTGTTTGTGGCAAGGGATCAAGTCCGAACAGAGAGCAACAGTCAGACACACAAACAGACGATTTCTCAGATTAAATTCTGCTTATCCAAAAGGACAAGCAGCCTTGTTTTAGCTAGACCACCATGAGTCTATCTGATGGGTCTTAAAAGGTACCATTAGCCGCAAGGGTCACCAAATTCATACCCCGTGGAGGACCATGTAAATGTAGCTTAAGTTAGAACATGGATATCACCAAAATTGTTGTTTCACAAGTTTCACATGACAACAGTGATATGCACGGAAAAACAGAGAGAGAAAGAATAATGAGAGGGAGGGCAACGAATGACTCCTCCTGTACCGAAAGCTGTCCCACTGCTGCCTGGAGGCCATGCAGGACAGCTTTGAATGCACACACACACACACACACACACACACACACACACACACACACACAGAAAAAGAGAAGGAAAGGGAAGAGATTGGGAGGTTTGGGAAGGGAGCAGGGTCTCCATTTCCTCTCGCCAAATTTGCTTTGGCAACTCTTTCCGTGGGAATGATGAGAGACCAGCTCTTCTCAGCCGGAGAGAGCCAGGGATCGGCCCACCGAGGAGACGGGAAGCTCAATAACGTAAGATGGAGATGGGGAGGAGGGGTTGTGTAAGTAAATACAGCTGGACTTTTCCATAGCTTTTCCTTTTCCATCCCTTCCTTGGCTTTTGCTGTTTTGAGAGGGAACATGAACATACTAGACAGACAGGCTTGACGTGCACAATGCAGTGTCATTACCAGTGTGTGAAATTAGTATTCAAAGACCAATATCAATTCTATACTGAACCTCTACATATTGACCATTTTCAGTAGAGCCCGAATGATACTGGATTTTTGAAGTCAACACCAATATTTAAAGAAATCAGATGATTTATCTGCCAATAATATTTTATTATTTCTTGACTTGTGGCTCCGATATGAACATTTTACAGTTTAAAAATAAACTTGTCAGTGCTGTCTGGTGGATAAACTATGCTATGCAATGGCAATTTCCTAAAGCATATTGTGCTGCAATTTCTTGACTTCAGAATCAGAATAAGACTTATCGGCACATATGCGGCTACGGCTAGATATAAGCTTATATTGGCTAGTATATAGTCTGGCAGCATACGGCATATTCATGTATTCTTATAGCGCTCCGATTAAAATTGGTTAATTCAAATCAAATTGGAAAATTTTGTTGTTTGTTTTTATCACTTCTGCAATAAATATGTTATCAAACTTAATTATATTCATCATTTTGAAGGTGGTTGACACTGACTGGCAGACATTTGAAAGGCCATATCAACAAGAAAAAGGCTGCTTATAAAGCATGTTTATGTCTGCAGCCTTGCTTTTAGACCAGACGAGTTACGAAATGGATAAAAAAAGAATTTAATGTCCCTTTTATGATCTTAGACAACAAATGTTTTAGAGCCATCTAAAAGCAGGATAATTCAATTTGCTCCGTTTTTAAAGTTGTTCTATTCCCCAGTTATACACTAATGGACATTTTCATTGATCCGAGTGTGTGAGTGCGTGCATGCACTTCTGATTGTGTGTCCAACCCTCATATAAAGACGTCTGAATGCTTACTAGTTCATAATATTAGATGACAACCTAAACCTTTATAATAACTGGCATGGCTGAACATCAGTTACTTCAGCCATACAGTATTTCTGTTTGTGGTTAGGCCTGTAGCTCAGTTTATACAATTTTTGCAGTTATAGTATCAACTATTTTCATAATTCGGGTTGATTGACAAAGGCTGCGATGAGCCAGAATTTTGTTTGGCATCAGAACTGTGGAATAGCAGAGGAGAGACGAAAATTCCTGCGTTTACAGCCCTCGTGAATGCTGCTTTCTGGTTGGAAGAAGGTTGTAGGGAGGCTAGAGTGAGGAGGAATCTGCTGATGGCTCTTTTCCTTGCATCGGTGCAAAAAGCTGCCCCGTTTTAAAGGAGGCCAGATGTGAATTATGGGTGACGAAGGGGTGAGTTCGTCTGTGTGTGTGTGTGTGTGTGTGTGTGTGTGTGTGTGTGTGTGTGTGTGTGTGTGTGTGTGTGTGTGTGTGTGTGTGTGTGTGTGTGTGTGTGTGTGTGTGTGCAGGATCGGGGAATGCAGGACATAGGGCATATTTCTGCTTGCCGTGTAACGTGCCCTAAGGTTGAGGTTGCTTGTAAAAGGGTTAAGTCGCATGGCTGAGCAAATACATAAATAGCACTGGGGGGTGTGTGTGGGCATGGACGGTGCTGCCAGCTGGCGTGGAGGGAGAGGGCGTACAAGCGCACACACACACACACAAACTGGCAGTTTGATTCCCAAGTATTACTTACAGGGCACTGCAACACAAGCAGGCATTTCAGGTACCCCAGTCCAGACTGCAGCACATGCCTTAACATGTGACAACCTAGCCAAGAGCGCTGTGCAAACATGCACTCACACACACACATATATGTGTATGTTTGCACACTTGTTCGAAGTCACACTAACTTACGCACACCTACACTCAAATGCAAACACACCAAAAAAAGCTAACCCGCCTACTCCCACACATCAAAGGAGCTCGCAGCAGCAGAGTGAAGCTGCAGAGACAGGCCACATCCCATAATGATAAATCATATCCCAACACCTAACAAACAAACTCTCAACCCTTCTTAACTGCACCAAGATGGATACCCCAAACAAAACAGATGACTGGGTGCTCCCAGATACCCTCCCTACCATACATCCTTTGAACACACACTCTTCTACCAGGAAGTTTTCACTAATCTGAAAGGATTAGGACAGGGTTAGGTTCTCTGGAATGATGTTGATTACACAGGCAGAAATAGTTGTGTTCCTTACTCATGTCCACAACTGTTACCCGTTCATGTTTATAGCATTTAGTAGGCTAAAAGGTCTGGGTAGACTTCCTAAAATGGGACAAGCGAATGGCTAATAATGGTTGGCCATATTGTGAGTGCATCATATGTCCTTGCGCTGACAGTTTGCCTTGCATGGATCCTCCTGTCAGAGAGGAGGATGAGGGGGATTTAAGCGAGGGTGGGGGCTTGCAGTTAAATCCCCTCTCTTCTTACAGGCATCATTACACCTGCTAAAGCCTCATCCCTGGAGCCCTCCACTACCAGGGACCGGGACAGACCACCAGTTATAGTCTTAACCTCTCGCTTGCCCTCTCTGTCTCTATCTCACTGACATCTATAGCTGGAGTGGGGCGGGGGTTGACAAAGATGCTGCCTCATGGGAGACATTGAAAAGCTGTCAGGCATAAGACGCAGTATTTCTCCAACATGTAGCCACATTTTTACATCATAAATAATGAAAATTCCATAATGAGATCTTAAACTTTTAATATGAAGCTGCATTAAGTGGTGCATGAATAAAGAAACAGCACTGTTGTGATGAGTAGTCTGACACGATAGAAAGGCAAACTGTACGCTTCTTTTACTGCTGAATTACCCAGGTCTGTAGTACTCGAGTCCTGTCTCAGTCTCAAGTCTAGTCTTGAACATTTTCTTCTATTGTCTCAAACATGTCTCGGTCTTGGTGTTTTGTCTTAGGTCTCGACCAAGTCTAGATGGCTTTTCTCAGAGTTGACGACTAGCAAATAATATATTTAGGCAGATTTGTGTTGTTTCCTGTTCCTATTACATTTGAAACTGTACAGAGTGATTCAAGATACAGTACAGATACAGAACGTTTTGTTTTTTTTGTTGTTTTTTTTTAGGTCATGACATGGTCTTGAGCCTGTTAGACCTTGTTCTTGACCTGGTATCAACCCCCATTAGGACTCAGAAATGCTCTGACTTGTCTTGGACTCGACTTAATTGGTCTTGACTAGAGCCCTGATATTACTACATATAAAGTCATATAAAGACCATTCAGACAGGATTAAGCACTACACCCTTTCTGGAATGTGTAAGTACGCCACCTTCAAACACAACCTGCTGTACAGAAAGGGCCTTAATTATTATAGGACCACCCAAACTGTAATTAATACTGTATACTGAGTATATAAGTATCATATTGTAAAATATAAAGCGACAGCGTTGTAATCATATTCAAATAAACTGAATAATAAGCATAGGATTAGCAACGTCTATAGTGCAATGGAATAGGATGCAGCCTGGACTTGTAAGACTTGATTTTCAGTTCAGTTAATGCTTCCTGAATACAGCTACAATATAAATAAAAAGCCTCATGGGATGATAATTCACAGATGGAGTGGTCTGCTGTGACTCAGTAGCTGTAAATGAATCGTTGATAACATAAACAAGCCTCTAGCACTTGAGACAGTGAAGGTGTTATGTTGGTTTAGAGGATAATGGAAGGTGAGAATCTACCAATGTGTGAGTCTGTAAGGGTCCTCTTATAACCACATCCAACTCCCGTCCACAGGAGCACCTGGAGGAGTGGTGAGCCACAGTGAACATAGGAGGCCATTGGCTCAGAATGAATGAATACATATACAGTATGTGTGATTACCCACTTCAGCCATGTGCATCTGTGTCTACAGCTTGTGTTAACTGTAAACACAGTGAATGGGTATAGCGAGCGTCCTACTGGAAAACATGTAGTATTTCTAATTTAGGAAGTGGAGCTGCTTTGGCACTGTAGCTAAGACACTCCATCCAAAACTCTACATGACTGTTGCAGTGACAGTCAAAGCATCAGCTACAGTGACAGGAGTTGGCACTAATTTCCATAAGTAAAATACTTATCGTAAATCCATAAATACTGGTTAATCTGGGCATGCTGTAAATTGGTTGGCAAATTACTTGTCACCTAGAACACAATGCGTCCAGCTTGCTGGGTCTTCCTCTTCCTTCCTCCCTGTGTCAAAAGGAGTGCCCCAGGGTTCCATAATAGCACCACTGCTGTTCTCCATATATGTAAATGATCTTTGTGATAATTTATCAAATGCAGCGTTCCATTTTTCTGCAGATGACACAGTTATTTATTGTTCATCCCATTCAGTAGTACAAACCCTTGAATTCCTGCAGTCTGTCTTTGATGTTGTTCATTTCCATTTAACTCAGCTTAAGTTGGTGTTAAATGCAGACAAATCCAAATTCACTTTCAAATGGCAAACAGTTAAAATCTAATCTTCCTAAGATCTCAACTGCTCAAGGGGTTGAAATGGTCACTTTAGGTATTATTATTGATCAGAACACTGTCATTTAAATCACACATTGAAAACCTTGTTTCCAAACTGAAACTTAAATTACGTTTCTTTTTTAGGAATAAATCCTGTTTCTCCCTCCAGGCAAGGAAACGCTTGATTTCTTTTCACGTTTATTGGATTACGGTGATCTGCTCTTTATGAATGCACCTGACCAGTGCCTAAAGAAGTTGGATACTGTATACCACTGTGCAAATCTCGTACACCACTGTACTCTGTATGCTGCTGCAATGTGGCCATCTCGGTATGTCTGTAGACTTTCACATTGGTTGGTTATATATAAATCTCTCCTTGGGCTGGTTGCTTCTTATCTGTATACATACATGGGTAAAAACCAAAATCAATATGGCCTGCGCTCTCGCAATATTCTACAGATGTTGGTGCCCAGAGTAAGAACAGAATTAGGCAAAAAAGCTTTTAAATACGCTGCCCCCTCTTCCTGCGACAGAAGGACCTGAACTTGTGAGAGCTGATTACTACGGGGGAATTTAAGTCAGTTTTAAAAATCAAGAATAGTACTCTCGGTAACTGTGATTGCTCCTAAATTTTCACTGAAAATTGTTGTAGGAAATTGTACCCGTTTATGCATCATAACTGTATTTTTGTCCGTGACCTTCTATTGCATATTAACTGGATATTGTGTTAACTCGTTTGTAGAGCGTGACAGTTGTATTTGTCTGTTTATGTTGCTCTCTTGTCTTTAATTTCAATGAGACTTTTTCCTGGTTAAATAAAGGAGATAGATAGATAGATAGATAGATAGATAGATAGATAGATAGATTAGATAATAGATAGATAGATAGATAGATAGATAGATAGATAGATAGATAGATAGATAGATAGATAGATAGATAGATAGATAGATAGATAGATAGATAGATAGATAGATAGATAGATAGATAGATAGATAGATAGATAGATAGATAGATAGATAGATAGATAGATACCACCACTTCCTAGCACTCATGTACTGGATGCATTTCCATGATCTGGTGCGAGCAGTTGGGGCAGGATGTGGTGGGATTAGGACTGTTTGAGGGATTGACACCAGAGGAGGTCACCAATGATAGTCCTCCGGCCGCTGTTTGCTCAATCCCCTTGATTAAAACCAGGAAATAAGTCATCTCGCCGTGTGCATTTTGTCTGAGGGCAAGCAGGGTTAAAGCTTTGGACACATGTAATCTAGAGGGGAAACTCGTGGGAATCCAGTGGGTATAACTGCTTGTGACAGACACTGCAATGGTGACTGTTTCTAGGGTTAGTTGGTCTTTGCTTTCGATATTCAAACTTGAACTGAAATTCCATCAAATTCAGTTCCTGAATACATTTGAGAAATGGCCAGTCACAGATCAGTCCGACACACATCTTGTCAGGCTTTATCAATTCTCAGTGGATGTTCTCTACACTTAAATCTAGTAGCGAAAACTGAGCTTGTGAGAGTTTGTCTGTACATATATGTAGCTTAAAAAGCTAGAGTTTAAGTTGCTTTCATCCATAAAACAATAAAATTCTGGAGAAAATTCTGGATTCTCTTTTTAGAATATCTGAAATTAAATCAGCTCAAAATAAAAGTTCTAAATGGCTTCTATCCAAAATTATCAAAGCTGATATCAGTCATAGATAAATGGGAGTAAAGCTTACAATATCCCTTTTCTCTCAGCAATCTTCCAACTGCTTGTCGAATGACTAACTCTTCCCTGTACACAAAACAACTAGTCTTTCAGAGACCACAGCTCCGATGGCCAGAGGCTACACTCCCTTTCCTTCCTGTCTGTGGGGTAGGATTAGGTCAGGCTGTCAGCTGTTTCAGACACCATGACTAGCCACCGGCACTCTCCTGACCAGGCCCTCGTCTGACAAGCCCTGCCGCCCAGGCCTGCCTGCTTTTTAGACAAACCACTGAACACACTGGGTCCTCACAAGCAGACAGCGGCTCCCTATATGCTGCATAAAAAGGCGGCTGTATCTATTGATGGCCGTGTTTGCTGTAGTTGGGCATTAAGTGGGCCAAGCATGGCCGCACTAATGCATTTGCAGACATGGCGGGTCAATTAGAGCACCACGCTGAGCCCTTCATCTAACATGGAGAAACAAGCTCTTACACATGCTGGCTGCTGAGATGCAAGCTGTGGTCTTCAAGTGGTATTATGTGGAAAGACAGGGGAAAAACAAGGGGGAGGGGGTGTAATGGTGTAATGAATGAGGTGTGCTGTGTAATATTTGACATCCTGCCTAGGTGGTAGCTATATATATATATATATATATATATATATATATATATATATATATATATATATATATATATATATAGAGAGAGAGAGAGAGAGAGAGAACAATGAAGGATAATTATTATATTTGGTAGAAACAGAACCACCATTGCCCTGATGTATTTCTTGCCATTTACAAGACCCTTTATTAGAGTCAATCACTTACTCAGCTTGCATTGCAGAGTTTTAAATAAAAAAATATCTCAAGTGTCAACCCCAATCCAGGGTGACATCATCAGGGTCATTGTTTGTCAAATTTTAGAAAGCTTCCTCCAGAGCCACAGAAGACCTTGTGCAAATGTTTTCACAGGCTGTGTACTACTCCTTATGACGACTGAATTGATATGCAAATTCTGTTCTTTTTTTCTAGTTTGTTCATGATGAAGTAAAACACCTAATGACATGAAAGCGGAAAGGGACGCATTTGTTAAGTTCTCTGATATTTCATGACTACCCAAAATAATACACAGGAATTCCATCAGCAGCACAAAACCCTGTGAAAAGTTTTGCAGTTTTGGGGTGAAGACCCCTGCTTAGAGTGGCAGTAGTGCTGCTCCAACAGACAGCAGACAGCCCTTCTACTTCCCTTCACATTTAGAGCACAACACAGTCAAGCAGCTATCCAAGTAGCCAATGCCAGCCGCTGACCTGCCTGTGACAACCAGCTATCACACAGTAAATACTGTAGTATCATCAGAGCAGACGGGAGTAGCATCGGGATTAGCATTAACACAGTTTCCATCAGTTAAAAGCACTCGCAAAAGAGAAGTCAAGTGAATACACCTGAACGTGGCCGGTGATTGCTTTCCCTTCACTCAGACAGTCTAATGGTATGGAGATGAGAGGGTTTGTGTTTTTTGTTTTTTCATACTGCCACTGCTTATCCACTTGCAGTAGGAAAGATTGCATTTGCATTTGAGGCTGTGGTGTTTTAACAGCATTTTATCACATTTCCAAACCACTAAAAAAGGCAGAGGGGCTGAACTTGCCCAAACAAACAAGTATGTAAATGGATGTCTATCTATAGTGTTTTGGCGAGAGAAATCAGGTCATGTCATCCTAAGGTCAAGTGGTGCGTCTTGGGAACCTTTAAGAAAAGAGACACCAGCCGTGTTCCCGTAACACTGCAGCAGGAAACTGTGGCTATTACAAGTCACTAACCAGCAGACTGGAGTTCCAGCTAACGCTTGAAAGATTTATCCCACAAGGGAGATTGCAGAGAGCATACTGAGCTCTATCCACCGCTGTATCCATAAAGGCATTTTAGGGGAACATTGTCCAGGCAAAGTCTCAAAACTGTCACATGCATTTTCCTGAGGTGAGAGACGCTCCATTGAGACTCTTGACACACACGACTAAGGTGAGAGAAAATGGCTGCCACTGCACACGTGCTGCATCTACCGAAGGCGCATCTCAATGTCTGCAGGGCTCTGTCTGCTGGCTTACTCGGGAAGTGGAGTCATAATGGTCTGGGTTGTTAGTGAGCACTCCAGTTGCGCTGTGATGGGAATGTTTTCGACAGCTTTCAGACACTTGGCACTAATGATGTTCTACATGCCCTGTGGCCAGCTGGGAGTTTTTTTTCCTCTCCCTCCAATCAGTGTGTTGAACAATTTTACCAGCAGCCACGCAAACTCGTAGAAACATGCCAGCTCAGCCAGATTGCTACTGCTTGGGTTTATACAAGTTATAATAGTAATGGGCTAAAAAGAAAGTAGATGTTCTGTCTAAGTACGTATTATATCCTGTTGAATCATCTAAAGTGCCTCTATCTAAACATTTAAATCAAAGTTGACCACAATTTAATTGTAATAAACATAAAATAGATGTGAAAATCAGAAGTTGTCACAAATTTTGTCAACGAAATTGTGTTTCTGCACTAATGGTCTTCACAGGTCCGCTTAGGTTCCTAGTAACCAAGGCTGGACCCAGGACTTAAATCTGCCTGGGTCAAATTACATTCACTCTGTCGGCAAAAGTGTCAAATACCTGAGTGGATCCACCTCACGGTCTCTATTTGGGTCTGCTCCGGGTACATGAGTAGGTTTTCTATGGGACGTTTCAGATGAGGTCTGTCTTTTTTTTTTTAAATAAATGTGCGCACATTGGTTTTGGGTAGGTTTTCCACTGGTCCATTTAGGATTGGACCTGTGAAGACCTCTATTGTGCAATGCTCTTCCAAGTGGTCATTGCGGTGAGTCTTTTCTTTGAATTTTCAATTCAATTCAATTTTATTTATATAGCGCCAATTCATTACAGAAGTTATCTCATTGCACTTTTCCTATAGAGCAGGTCTAGACCGTACTCTTTATAATATTAATTACAGAGACCCAACAAATCCCACCATGAGCAAGCATTTGGTGACAGTGGCAAGGAAAAACTTCCTCTAAGAGGCAGAAACCTCGAGCAGAACCAGACTCAATGGTGGTGCTTATAGTGGCCATTGCTGGTCATGCCAACTACCCAATTCTACTTTCAAAGGTCCAGTAGATCTTTCCTGAGAATGGCCTACCAGACACAGATATTATATCAATATCAATTTCTACCGGTGGCAGTCCTAAAGCAGATGACTGACTATCGAAATCCAGCAGTAAATTCAATCTCTGTCATGTTGAAGTAGGGTAGCCTATGATAGGTGAAAGCCTAGTTAGAGCCAGTCAGACAGAGCGGACAGGAGGAATGAATCAATGAGCACCAGAGGCTCCCTGAGGGCCAGCATAGAGGAGGGGAGGGTTATTGTAAATCAATTGTCGGCCAATTCATTTCCATTGATAGCATCAGAATAATGACATGCCGTAATAAAATGGTAATCAGGGCCTTTAGCTGCGGGCGGTGGAGAGTCGTTTGGCAATCTGAGCTGCAGGGAAAGTGGCAGTGGCCCACATTCTCCTCTCTTGCATTGCTGAACACATGTGCACTTATTCATGTGTGTGCATCGGCAGTATTTGCTCGACAGACTGTGTCATTTGTTTTTGTTGTGGCTGGATAAGTGTGTGTGTCGTAGAGGGTGTGTAACTCACTGTGTGCGAGTGTGCATGAGGAACATCTCACGTGCTGCAAAGCCTCTGATTTAATCCTCGAGATATGCAGCCCAACGACAGCGGCAGATGGCTCGGTGAGCAGATTAAAATCTCAACAGTTTACCTTGCGTCAACCCAAACAGACACACTTTAAGTAAGTAAGAGGAGCTGAGACAATTGCCCACATATCCCAGCAGAGCCAGGGGGAAGGAGAAAAAAGACAGAGATGATGTTTAGATGATTTTGTTTGGCTCTTAAGGAACCACAGATACCCTAAACCCCCTCCAATCAATGGCAGAGGGAAGCGATATTAAAACCACGGGTCACCGCTGAGGTCAAACCTCATGAATCAGCATAATTGGATGAGATATGGGTGTTATGAAGGAGCGAGGGATAACCGTAATAAGCTAAGCTAAGTAAGAGATCTTGTTTGGTCAGAATCTGGGTGGCAAGGCAAACAAATGCTCCTTTAGCCTTGCTTTACTGTAGTGGTGGGTAATGAAATGTGGGGCAGATTAAGGTGAAGCCAGCTGACTAGTAGCACTTTTCCACTACAGGAATTTAACAACCCATAACCAAGGCTTCCCATAACCTCACCCTGTTCAGTAGGCAAGTGAGGTTAGCGGGTGTTGGACAGACAAGAATGTAAGAAGTGGCACTGATGTTGTTTTTGGTTTTCTTTCACATTTCTGTGATCATGAGATATAAGTTTATATGTCGATGCAAATGGTGTCCAGCACGTCAAACTGTCAGTTTGCTCCACTGCGTGCATTGTGAACTGAATATTTAGTCCCAGGAGCAGGGGAGAAAAGTGGACAACTAACGCAGAACCCGTGACAACGGCTACATGCAATGTGTTGTTAAGCTCTTGCAGTTGGCAAAGGGCTTAAGGTACATTTCCTCCTGGAAGGCGAGGTAGCTGACTCTCACCTGCACTGACAATGACAAGTGTCTGAAATATATAATGCCCCCATCAGAAAAGACACTGGAATAGAACCAAACAGGCCTCTTTTCCTCATTATGCCACGCAAAATTCCCTGTGAATGCAGGAGGATGGGAAAACACTGACTACCATTCGGCTGCCAGCATCAGTGCCCTACTTCCACCCATAAAACGCGCACACACAATTGATGTGCCAGCCTCCCCAGAGCCAACCACCACCATCTTGGCAGTGATTTCAGAGAACAGGGTGATACCAGTCAATACCAGTCATCTCGGCTCGCCCATGATCTGTGAATCGAGCTTTTTAGCCTCAAATATGGACTGCTGCCCATCCAAACACACCAAGGTCCTCCACATTATGAGGCGCCATCACAATTCAGCTGATAAAACTTTTATTCAGCCGACAATGCCCCCTAAAATTGTGTCTTTTGGCCTTGCCTGGGTGTACCTCAGAGTTAGCAACATAGTGTCTGTACTATGAAAATACTGACATGGTTGGACAGTTTGCAGATATTGCAAACTGTTGGCACAAAAATCGTCACAAAGTTACTTTATATCAGCTGCCAGGCAGCTTTGACCCAAATATTTGACGTAAGTCAAACCATAAGCTGATTAAATAAGCTAAATTAAATGAAGTGGTAAACCGGGGAATGGGGCATGGGGAAGTGTTGAATGGTACTGCTGTAGACAGCAGTTGTATAAGAATTAAAGGAGTGCAGTCCCATTGACCCAACCGACGTGAAGTCGTCCAAAGGGCAGGTTGGGCAGGGTGAAGTTGGGGTCGTGTTGTTTTATGCTCCAAGAGGGGACAGTGGTGTCTGTTGCAGGAGTTCACCAAGAGGTGAGCAAGCAGACCCATGCCATAAACAAGTCTGAAGTTTATAGCCACTATTTGGGTTTGTTGTTCCGCCACATTCTGGCCCTGACGGGGGACGGGGGGGTCCAAAGACACAACAGGGATGAGCAAAGTGAGGACGCTGTAAAAAACAAAGGGAAGTGTAGAAAAAAAACATGTGGCTCACAGGGAGGCCATCTGGGCACTAAAATTTGGGGTCATTCAGAGAGCATCTTCAGGTCGAAAGTCTTCAGGTCAGTCTTGCTGCCATTTTGGTTTTGGTTCTTCCTCCGTCTGCAGATCACTCTAAAGTCTGTTACAGTGTTATTTAGTCTCCAACCACACACTCATCTGCATACACACCTCCAACAAAATAAGAACAAGCACTGTGAAGGAATAACTCACTAGCTTCTAGAAAAGGAATAAAAAAGAAGGAAGATGGGAAGGGAAAAGAAAAGGGAAGAAAAACAAATGACAGGATGTTGCGGTTATGTGTGTGTGCATGTGTGTTTGGATGTGGGAGTAGCAGTTGCTCTTCTTTCCTCACTGGAATCTGTCTTAATTAAAAAGGATTGGTTTTACAGTAAGTGTGTGCCCAAGGGGAGCCGGCTGCACTGCAAACATGAAGCAAGGCAGTCGTAAGGGGAATGAGATGGGGTTGGATGCTTTCGAGTACTCTTTTCCTTACACACTCTTAACAGAAAGAGTTCTGTACAGTACGGCAAGAAGGTTCTTTATGTGTGAGTCATGGCAGGACCTTTATATGGTGTCGTGAAGCAGGAGCTCTCAAACATCCCAGTAGGTCCAGAGATCTAAATTAGACTAGACTGAATCCTAAGAATCCGTAGCTGTCAATGTGATTTGCATCTACAGAGCCACTTTTCTGAGTGAAGCACCCTTGAAGAACCCTGTTTTTTTCAGGTGTGAAGCTTTATTGGCAGGTGATAGTGAAAGTGAACTGAAGAGCCAGTTTGCGGGTTGAGTGCAAAACACATTAATGAAAGTGGAAACAACTTGCTGTATGTTCTTCAGCTCTTGTTGTTGCCACAGCAAAATGGAAAACCCAGTGTGCGTGTGTGTGTGTGTGTGCGTGTGTGTGTACACTGGGCCTCCATCCAGCTTCTGTCTAAGGGAGCTGGAACGTCAGATCGGCTGCTGTCTCATCAATCAAGGTTTGTTTAGTGGGATGTGTTAACTGCCATGCCTTCCTCAGAGGCTACACACATCCACGTCCTTGTGACCAGCAGACAGCTCTGAAGTCACCATCTGACTGACTGGCTCTCTGACTACAGACATGTCCGTCACGAGTTCCCAGATCACAAGGTGATGTCAACAGTCCGATACTCAAAGATATTCACTTAACAATGATAAAAGCTGCATTTTTTCATGCTTTTATTCAAGAATATTGTATTCAAAAGATGCACCAGGAACATTCGTGGTTTGAAACCCAAGAAAAGTATATAAATTGATATAATAAAGTAATAAAATGCAAATATCAGCATCATTTATTAGTGTAAACCAAAGTCAGTGACCCAGGCCTGCTGTGTCACTGGGGTAAAGGTAGCCATCCATGGATGTAGGAAACACTTGTAGCTCATCGCCAGTGAATGATGGAGGCAGCCAATCAGGCGGGAGAACCAGAGTCGTCACCGTGGCAACCGGTAAACCCATGGCTTTTGTGGAGAAGTGTAGACTAAACTGTTGATACAGAGTCAAAGCAGACCCCAGTGTGACTGATCCTCTGTGACCTGAGTCACGCCACACACACACACACACACACACACACACACACACACACACACACACACACACACACACACACACACACACACACACACACACACACACCAACACAGGGTGCCCACACCAGAGCGCAGGGATCACTGTGACCTGCCAGAAACAAGCTGTACACTGTTGTTGTTTTTTCGGTCAGTGACATCTGTTTGCTCGTGGATTTGGCTAGATTTTCAGTGTGTCTGAATGTGTGTGTGGGAGAGTGCTCACTGCGCACGCACACACACGCACACCAACAGCATGAGTAGAAGGGCAAAGAGACCGTGAGTGACTTACCTCGCCAGTTTGCAGACAACACTAGCCATGAGAAGTGTGAATGTGTGTGTGTGTGTGTGTGTGTGTGTGCACGCCAACATGCATTTCTGTGCCTCTGTGTACCAATATGTGCTGACTACCTTACTTCTGGACTGTGACTCCACTGTGCACACACACACACACACACACACACACACACACACACGTTTCTGTGTGTGTGTGCTGGCACATTTAGTGTGTGGGAGTTCTTTTACTGCAGGTGAGCTGCATACCACGAGTTAAGCTGTAGATAGATGGACTGATAACAGACAAGCAGGTACGGGCATGAGACACACACACACACACACACACACACAGAGGTGGAATGGTGAACAAAGAGAGATTCGATGCAGCTGCGTATACAGCAGACTGACAAAAAAAACAAGAGCACTTTGATTTAGTCTAAACATTAATTTTCAAAAACATGCAGACACACACACACACACACAGCTACACACTTTCCCTCACACACAACAATCAAGGAAATGGCAGAGTAGTTGCGGCAGCCTCGCACTCACAGCTGACCTTTCACTCACTTCACTCTGTTAAATAAAATGCACCCCATCAATCCGGCTTTGACACTGCTAACATACCTCATCTCTCATTCACACACACACACACACACACACACACACAGACACTCACTATCAATCACATGTCAGTGTGTGCTAATGCACCTCATCTTTCATTCATGTAGAGGAAACGGCATGAATAAGCAACAGCTCTGTTCATGCTGAAATGTGGGATTAGCGCTGTTAACTGAACTGAACCTTACACTAAATGGACTTCAGGCAGCAGAGTGAAGCAGTTACAGCACAAGCTCCACACTGGACGTGTCCGCGGGACGCTGCATGAGTTTCTGTCGGTACCGAGACAAACACAATACTTTTTTCGACGCCTTACTTTGAGGAATGTTTTTCAACAACAAAAAGTGTATTCAAAAAAAAAGAAGCCAAACTTCCCAAATGATGAATGTTGTCTAAACACAAGCCACCAACTTTGCTCCAAAATTCAAAAACTGTCCATGAGAGATTAAGTAAAATGAGCACAAACCTGAGCAAGCATTTGATGCCAGTTGTCGGTACCTGACACATTTCGGTTGGTACCCCAAAATTATTAAGGTTTGAAACCAAGTCCTGACTATGGCAGAGGGGTTGGTGGAGGGAAAACTAGTCAACACATTTTGATATTTATTGGTATAAACGGATCCAGTTGTGAAACATTTTCTGGAAGTGATTTTCTTGTTTTCTATCATTATAAATCCAACATCTTTGGTTGAAAACGACAAGCAATTTTAAGATGCCACCTTGGGATCTGAGAACTTGTGATAGGTCTTTTTCACCATTTTCTGATATTTTATAGACGATAATGTCTATGAAATTTAGCTAATCTTCTAATTCTATAGCTAATAAATCAAATAAAATGAATCCAACTTGACCAAACAAGCAAACTCCATCTGTTTATTAAGACTGTGAGTTTGCGGTTTAAAGCACCTGAAAAAGCTAGCAGGTGGACCTTGAGTGGACCCATTTTTTGGTGCGATCATTCTATAACTTTGACTTTGACGTGGCTACATCGCTAGAACAGAATCCAGATGGGCAGACGGTTTTTATATATTATCTAAATCAGGGGAGCTGTGGCCTTCTTTACCTTCGACTTTCAGGACCGCTCATCGTGCACTCTTGCTGTTTGCACACTTTATTAGCACCTATAATGAGCAAATAAAAAATGAAATGGAATTCATCTGATTCACCCTCTCCATTAGGTGAATAATTTGAATTTTGCATAATGTACTATTGAGTCTGAGTGCAGTGGCTCATGTAAATGTCTAAAAGCCCTCAGACGTGAAATTATTCTAATAATATTGCTGTTACAAGTCTGTTCTGATATCAGTTATTGGCAGCTTCATTTGGTATAAGCCCTCTTGCGTTTGCTGTTTTAGAAAAGGTACATCTTGAGAAACAGGACTTTTCTCAGCTGCCATTTTACGTCTGTTTGTTTATTTGCTGACTGACGAAAGAGGCTGTTGCTTCTCTGTCTTCGCTTCAGTGTTTCGGTCTGCTACACATATACTTTCTGTCTGTTGTGTCTTGCTCTCTGTGATTCCACACCCTCCGAATTCTTGGAATCAAGTTTCCCTCGCTACCCCGCCGCCGCCCCCCTCCCCGTCCCTGCGCATGCTTTTTTTTTTTTTTTTTTTATTCCTTGTACTAGTCAAGTCTGGCATGGACTGTGTTTTTCACCATAGAAACCGACATAACAGACCAACACAGCCAAGCTCAGGCTCAGCAAACAGAGACCAAATAAAATCCATCATTCAGTCGGTGTGTGCGAAAGCCTTTTTTCTCTTTTCCCCTCTCTCCTTGAGGCACTCACGCCTTATTTTAGAACAGTTCCAGCAGGACAAGGAGGGTGGGGGGGCTTGAACAAAGTTTTGAACATAGACGTCATTCGGCAAGTCGCCTGCTGAAGGCAATAAGCATTTCAACGTGCAAGAATAATAATCCAGAAACGCATGAAGAAACCTTATAAATGCTTCCAAAACATTACAAAACCTACACATGGAATAATATGCCAGACAATTCAATAACATGTTCAGAGGATTCCTGTAATATTTGTTTTTATGATAATGTTATTCATGACTACATCACCTGGTGAGACATGACATTATGTGCTGCAACATTTATGATGTAATTTGACGGTTCTAAGCATCGTCAAATTATCCAGACCGGCTGCTAGAGAGTGATCTTGTACAAATCTTTTGTTCTAACAACAAACTCTTTAAAACTGCAGCGCTGCACCTTTCCAGCACATAAACGCAACTAAAACCGACCAATTTGATCCCGTTCCTATGATGTAATCCCCTAAAATGTCGGATATTTGTTTTAGTTATGTAAGCCCTCAGCCCCTCCAAACCCTCCACTGGGTCTGCCAGATGGAACAAATGACGAATCTCAGACGTTTGGCGTTTCCTGGCCAGAGAAGCAGGGGAGGGCTTTCAAGCCATTTCCTAAGATGCAAACTGTTCAATGAAACCCACACATATCACAGAGTGTCTGAATCTGTGGAAAACAACAGCAGATAAAAGAGGCGACTGCGCACGTTGTGTTGCGGTATTGCCTTCGTGTCTTACTCGCTGTAAGTGGGGAAGCACATGCAGTAATGCCAGTGTAACCATCAAATTATTGCAGATTATTGTAAGCTGCCAAAGTTTTTGGAGCTGCAGGTTTCCCAGAGCCAACTGTAAGACTTTTTAAGACCTCATTAATGCTAGATGGGATTGAATTTCAGATCAATTTGAGAACAAAATGGAAGAAACAAATCTGATAAAATATGGCTTTCTGGCAATGTAGGTGCTGCTGGATGTTTCTGAAAGTTTTGGCAGTGACAAATGGATTTCCAAACAACCAACCAACAGAATAAGTAGCTGCTGGTCACTAGGCAGCATGTACTATCGTCGACAAAGAAACATGCTGAAAATAAGACCATTAACTGCTTTGAAAAAATCTGAAAACTTTTCAAGGAACTGTGGATATCCTAGAACATTTTAAGTATTTACTGCAACTTTCTGGGCTTTAGGAATGCTCTGGCAACCTACACTTTAAAAGCCAAGTCTCATAAATAATGTGCTTTTCTTTTTCCGAAATGCACACATTCATCAGGGAGGGCATACATTATGTACACACACACACACACACATACACCCGGTCACTGTCAGCTGACACTGGCCAGCGCCAGGCCAATCGGCCGGCCGTCTGTCGCTCTGGACAATCAATCTGCCCTTAGCCAACCCCACGGCCCTCTGGGATATCTGGGCTGGGAGAGAGGGAGAAGAGAAAGGGAAAGGGAGGGAGGGCGAGCACTGATGGTGGCTATAGGAAAAAGTGTACGTGACACAGACAAGAGCCAGAGAGGCAGACTCTGGCAGAAGACGTCACAGACTCTCTATCAGCTGTCTCTGGACTCTGTCAGTTGTCTGTTACCGTCTCTCTTTTTCTCTCTTTACATATCCTTTAACCTCAGTCGGTCAAGAGTCATCCCTTTGTCCTGTCTGACCATGTCAATTTAAAATCCCACGCTTTGACAAAGTCCCTGCAGCTACTATTTCTCATTATGAAACCTCTAACATGAAACATAGCAGCAAAAACTGTGGACTGAAAATATTATTGTGTGAGATGTTTTAGCTACTGCTTTCTTATACAATTTTTTGTTTTATCTATATATTGAATTTTAACAAACATTAAATTTGATCTCACCAAGAGTGTGTTATACTAGACTCTTCAATGATCCAAGGCTTTTCTTCCAGTTACAAGGTCTTTTCTCTTGTCCAGACGCCTCCCGCCCTCCTCATTTCCCTATCATCTGCAACCATGACACAGTTACATAATTGCATTTGGTAAACTATGTGACCCCCCTCCCCTCGACTCCCTCCAATTTCACATCGCACTCATCTGTTATGTCTGAGGCCTAGGAGACGAGATTCCCAGACAGACTTATCACAGTCTGTTTTGTTACTGTGCTGTGGAACACACAGTTACTTTCATCTGTTTCTTCAAAAGAAAAAAAAATTGCTCCCAATCAAAGATTGAATTTGCGGTCCATCATTTCAATGCTGAGAAACTCCAGATAAAGTCGCCCGGCTGTAATCTCCCTTTTATCAGTCAAGCACAACACTGCCCAACTTTTCGTATCGGTTGTATGTGTGTTTGTGTGCAGTTTCCTCTCAGTGAGCTCATTGTTTTTGAGCACATGAGGCTTTATCAGCGCTGCGGACTTGGCTGGCCTTCTGCTGCGGGTACGAATGCTAATGCTCATGTTGGTGACACAATGTAAGCCTTCACAGACACCACCGGATAGCACACGCCTAACCAACCTCTTAAAGGACGGCAGACCCGATGGATTTGGAAGACACATTAGTTGGTGCACAATTGAACCAGACTTGCGGTTTAATATACAGAGTAGAGCTGAAAAGATTAGTCGATTAATTAATTTGCTGATCGACAGAAAATTAATCAGCAACAATTTTGCTAATCGCTTAAATGTTGAAGTCATCTTTTAAAGAAAATATGCCAAAAATTCACTGCTTCCAGCTTCTCAAATGTGCTTCTCTTCCATGATATTAAGCTGAATACCTTGGGGTTTTGGATTTTTGATCAGACAAAACAAGCAATTTGATGTCAACTACAATACAATGCAAGTTTTCTTGAGGACCAGCATGTAGTGGCTACTGGAGAAACTGCTAGCTTAAAGCTTAACTGATACTTTCCACGTTCACGTTGCCGTGTGGGTCCATGTGACGTGACTTTAGTCATCTGCCCATGTCCGCAACAGTCTGCATGCATGCAGCCCAAAATGTATGAGCGTGCAGGCTGTACATCACATTAGCAGTTTCGATAGTTTGGTGGCAGTCGTGTCTGATGCGGGGGCGTTTGGCTCTGGGCATTGCTGTCATTGTACACTCAGTACAAACAGTCCTGTAATTTTTTAAGCTTCTTGAGCAAACTGCTCCTGACCTCTTTTGTTCAGTTTGACATAAGGCCTGGAAGTTGCAGCAATGGCGCCAAAAATTCAAGTTTTTGGGGGGCTGATTTGCCCACTGGGAAACCTCTAAAGGTCGTGAACAGGGGGGAAAGAGCTTAAGTTGGAGAGCAGAAAGACAGAACATCTGTCTTTCTCTTAGAGGACAGGGGAAATAAAAGCGTTGTGTCCAGAGTCCAGAATGTACCAGTTGGAACTGGCAGGCCTGGAGATTTTCCACAAGCTGTACTTCTCTGAGAGGTCTCTCTCTTTCCTCCCTCTGCCTCTCTCCCAAACTCTCTTTTTCTCTTCATTGTACACTCTCATCATTTTGTCTTCCCCAAAACAAAGTGTGAAGTGCCTTTCATATACACGCTGAACAAAGAGAGTACGGAGAGAGGGAAAAAAAGAGAATGGGATGTATGAAGCCGATGTGGTAGCAAAAAGAGGAAATGGCCGTTTCCTCCACTTCCCCATTCCATTTATTTTGTCCTGTAATGTGGGAGGGAGACTGCAGTTCCATACCAGAAAAAAAACACAAAACAGGCAGAAAATATCACAACGAAAGGAGAAAGGGAGAGGGGGAGGCAGAAGAAAAGCGCACGAAAAATAAAAAATGTATCAAGGGCTGACGCAGGCAGGAAGCAGGGAAATTAACATCAACGTCTTTAGCTCCGCTGCTCGCCACAAACAAGGGCCCAGCCTCTCCCCGGCGTCTCTACGGCCTATAAAAAATACACTTAAAAGGAAGGGAAACTTGCACGTCTCACCGTCGAGGTGAAACCACGCACCAGTTTGAACTTTCGAACACAGAGAATACGTTCACACAAGGCCAAAATTTCACATGTAACGGGCAGGCGTGCTCACGACTGCAGATAAGGGCTACGGACTGCAAATGTGAATTAGAAGGAAGCTAAGGTGCTAATGACCCAAGACTAATAAGGGCACTCAAGTCAATTAGGGGGAGTACAACTATCATCACTCAACTGGCTTCATCCCTCCATTCCTCTAGTTTTATGTTCACTCTACTGCAAAGCCAACAGCTCTAAGTTATTTAACTGGATTAGTCATGAAAAATGACTTCCAACACTTGCAGTGTGTAGGACTGTGTTTCAGCGATAAAGAATGAAGTGCCTGTATGTGTGTGTGATGGTATCAAAAAGGCGGTGTCACTTTGCTCGCAACCACCATATGACCACACGCACTGAACCTAGGTTTGTACAACCACAGTTGGTAAAGTAAGTGTGAGTCAGTGTGTGTGTGTGTGTGTGTGTGTGTGTTGGTGCGCTTAAGTAGGCAACCCAACACTGGCGAGTCTGTACCGGCCGTAGTGAGCAGTGATGCCGATCGATTTCATTGCGTAGATTAGATTTGGGGAGTGCACTGGGATGGAGCAGATGGTGCTTTGAGTGGGGGGGGGGGTGGCAATCATCAGGCGCCTAGTTGGTCTTTTGGAGTCTGCCAGAGCCAACACACACACGCACACACAGAGGCCAGGGGGGGCCGATATCAAGGCTGGCTGGGGGTGCTGTTAGGCAGCTGTTAGCGTTTCAGAAAAAATTAGCACCAGGTTCAACTGTAAACAATGAGCTCATTCTCTCTGCTAGAGCGCTGTGCAACACACCACATCTGTTTTGGAACAAGCAGTCTTATTCAAGGCCCTCACTGAGGTAATCCACACCCCCCTTGTAAAAATCTAACTGGGAAAAGCACTTGAGAGGACGTAAAAGTCATGTAATGTCCTGCAACGCTGTGAATGATATTTCTAATATGTGTGAAGAGATAAAGATTAATATTAATGAAGAGTGTGTATGGAAAGACTTCCAGTTTACTTGGAGGGGGAAGGATGATGGGATGTTTCAATTACATCATATGGGAAAAAGGGTATAAATAAGCTTCCTACAGAAAATACAATTAGCCTGAGCTTTCTCGGTTTCCTCCTACTTCCTAAAAATCACCGACAAGGCATTACCTGCAGAGCCACAAACAGTCTGAGGCAAACTTCAAAGATGTCACCTTGACAGCTTTCAGTGAGTCTGAACCTTTCATGGTTAAAAGAAACTGATCAATGAAACTGTTGGTAGGAAATGGCATGCAGTCTCCTGTGGAAAAGTCACACGCTTCCACACACCCGACCTCTTCCCTAAAATCTTACCGTAATGTCATTTCTAGGCATTTGAATCAACAACTGACTGTCGTTTCTCTACGGAGGATGGGAAACCATCACAGTCACTAATATGTCTACTTTATTTTTTGCCAGGCTTCATTATCAGCCTGAAATAATCAGCAACATTGTAAAGGTGATTTGTAATTAAAGGGCTAAAACTAGTAGTAAAGACTGCAAATGTGGGTGTTGACCTTCACCATGTGCATGATTTTTGCAACAATGTGAGTCTATTAATATTTTTGTCCTGGGTCTATAACTTTCAACTTTTCAGTTAAAACAACAGACAGGGAGAAGAGTAGGCACGATGGAGCTGGTGGAACCGGAAAATAGAAAACGAGTGTAAAATCTACTTCTTTCTCCTCACAGTTTTTAGTCATGTGGTCCTTGCGCGTGTGTGTGTGTGTGTGTGTGTGTGTGTGTGTGTGTGTGTGTGTGTGTGTGTGGCTGGCAAGAGGGTCAAACAGACAAGAAGAGCAGGTGGCACCCAGGTGGGTGCTGCCGGGTTGGTGGGTGAGCATTGGTGGGCGCTGCCCTTTCCCGATCCACGTGCCATCTGCCTCGGCCGGCAGTGACAGCGTCCCAGTGACAAAGAGGGAACAGAGGGACGGAGGAAGAAGACCGCACTGCCGTGTAAGGAAACCTACGGATCGTTTTAACCACCGTCCTCCACTTTGTTCTCGCTGCAGAAACAGCTCTGACAGACTCGGCTCCGGTTCCTGTGCTGAACTACACCACTGGTGTGATATTTTGCCAGCAGAGCCTATATTAATGGTGGCAATAAATGTGGTTGATTTGAGTCCAGCTCGTTTCAACTTACACAAACCTACATCTGTTTTGCAGCACGGAGTAAAGTAGAGGGATTGTCCCCGTCTCCATAGAGACTTGATGTCACACTCTGCCAATTTAATTTGGCAAACTAATTTATGGAATAGTTAATTGCAACACTGCTCTATTTAACAGTCAAATGAGCTCTGGAAGATGTCCTCGGTCTTGTGACCTTAGAAATGTCATATATTTTAATCAGGGGAAGTCTGGGAAGTGGCTTGAGCAATAGTTCACCGTGTGCACTGTCTTTTGTGAGAAAACTGAATTTTGTGTCGGGTTTTGACAAACGAGGTGTTTTTTTGCGGCCGCTTCTGCAGCTTTTCATCTTCTACATCAAAACAGGATGAATGAGGGGGTCAGGATGTCCATGCGATCTGCTGGCAGCTCATGTTTACGAGGGTCTGCTACACCTGGCTTTCTTGTTATAAAAAGGGAGACTGGCAGAAATAAAATGGGGGCTTGTTGCGGTGCTTAAATCCGTCTCAGCTTTCTCTATCTTCCTCTCATCGGAACGAGAGGGGGGGGAAAAAGTCATATGAGCTATTTACGAGGAAGGTCACACTGAGAGGGCATGGCAAGGAGCCAGCAGTCTCTCTCCTCCTCCTCCTCCCTCTCCATGTCTTTCTTTTATCCTCTCACTCTGCCTCTCCTCTTGTAACTCTCCGAATGCTAAAATCGACACTTTTATTTTGGGACTGAACCTGTAGGTAGTGGATGTTTTGCAGCAGTATTCAGTATCCTCCAATGTGGCAGCCATGTAGTTTACATCAGTACCTTTCCCTCGCCATGGAAAAACTCTCTGAACAACATTTGTATTACAAACACTGACATCCTTCAGTTTGGTAAATTAAAGTAAGTTAACAGTGTTGTACTTTTCGAAAAATGTTTCCTTCAGCACATCTTTCACCCCTTTCTCCTTTTTAATAACAAGTCAGCTTACCTGTCTGCTGCTGCTGTTCTGTTACCCTTCTTTGCTTGTTCTGTCTATCTATGGATAGATGGCAGGGTGGAGGGATGATGGAGGGAGTCTCTGGTCAGGAGCTCAATAATAACTTTTAGCAGTCTAGCCAGGAGGCTGGAGGCCCAGACTGCAGCTGTTCCATCATCCTCCCGCCTTCCTCCCTTCCACACTAATACCCGCCTCTCTCTCTCTCTGCCTCAGTGGTTGTTCGACAGCACTAATGTTCTCTCTCGCTCCCGATATTATTGTCAAGCTGATCAATGCTACTCTTGTTGTAGCCCTTAACCTGCACTGATTGATTATGTTATTTCGCATATTGCTGCACCAAAATTTGTATAGTCGTGGGGTTTTAAAGGGTCATTTAACCCAATTAACATAACTCAAACAAGTCAAATAAGTGAGGAAATGTTTTTATTTAATCAAATCTGGGTGAACCAACCTTTAAAGCTGCTTCAGAAGCTTTTAAGATATTGAATACCTTTCGCCGTGTTGAACATCAGCACAAAATATCAATCGACAGTTGAACCCTGATGTGGTTTTTCATTCTCTCCTCAGGTCCTTGTGCCCCCGAGCCTCAGCATCCCCCCACCCCCACCCCACTCACAAACTTGAAAACTCAAGAGCACTCCAGCAGGAGTAGGCAGCAGCAGAAGAGGGTTAGATTGGGTGTGAAATACATTCTGCGACTTTCAAACAAGGAAAAAGCGCCGTGGCATCGCTGGCGTTGCGGGCGAGCGAGAGCACCTAGTGGAGGGCTCTCCCTTTGATGTTTAATTTAGAGAGAGAGGGAGGGAGAAGCTGAATGGGTGGGGAGTGGATGGAGGGAGAGATGGTGGAAGTGTCGAGTGTGCTGAAACTCCACTGTTTTCCATCAAAGGCTTTAGGTTTCCTCTCCTTTTCATTTATTCACCAACAGTGATGAAGGAGACTACGGGCTGGAATACAGCAGATGAGAGAAAAGGCTCGGGGACAGTGAATAAGGGAAGAGGAGAGGAGGAGGGAAGGAAGGAGGGAGGAAGAGCAGGAGGAAGCGAGGAAAGTGAAAAGAGGTTTATAAAAAGAGGTTCTGGTGGAGGGTCGAGCCAAATCTGGCTCATGGAAGCAGTTTTCTCCACCATTTCCTCTCTTGTCCTCTCTTCCTCTTATTTCCCCTCTCTGTCTTTATCTCTCCTCCTTCTCCCCCATCCCTCCTTCTCTCTCTGTCCCTCCTCCTCTCCATCTCTCCTTCCCCTCTCCTCTGCTGGGGAGTCCTTCCTCCTCCTTTCTGCTCTCTGAGTAAGAAGTGGAGCTGTGTGCCAGGCGGAGGAAGCAATTAAAAATTAATGGAAGCTGAGTGATAGAGAAACCTGCAAGGGCGTGCCGCCCGCCCCACACACACACACACACACACACACACGTGTCTGCATGCAGGAACACAGTTTCCCAGTTCCCTCCTCTTTTCCTGTGCTCTCTGTCTCTCACTTCCTCAGTTTCTCTTCACCTCTTTCTGCTTCAGTGTGTCTCTGCAGGAGCGTCAGCCGGGACGAGGTGAAATGGAAACACTGAACACAGCAGAGGCCAAACCCAGACACCTGCTGTCTGATGGCGGTTCCAGCAGTTCGGTGCATTTTTTACAGAATTTCCTGCAGAAATGTGACATGAAGTCATGCATATTTTGTCGAGATAAATACAAAGTTTCTTATCGTGTCTGATCTCGTCCAGACTGAGCCTACAGTCTGCAGATGTGGACGGCTTTTGGTTAGTTTTTTCACACTCAAAGAGTCAGTTTCTCATACTTTGCGCATTACTCTGAAGTGTAGACAAAACAAAATAAACTATGGCGCGTGTGAACAAACAAAATGGTGGGTTTTGCAGTCAAAACAGTGCTGCATCTGGTTTGGGTCGTGGCTTGTCAACTCGAACTTTGTCAACACTTTCAAACAGCCTTGTTGACCGCTCCCCAAAACACAATGCTACCAGTACGCCTGCAGCTGGTCAACGCTGTCATGTGATTGGCTGCCTTTTTATGTGTCATTGCGTGTGTTTATTACATGGTCAAAAACTACTTCTCAACCCACAGCAACACGCAAGCTCCTTAATCTGGCACGAACGGCAGAAATGAACTGACAGTGAGTACATTGGCAATTGCTCACTGCACAGCATTCAAGACCAAATCTGATTTCATCTGATGTATCGCGATGGCTGAACTTCTCCATATGTGTCATGAGAAGGCACCAATATACTCCAAAACAGACACAGCATTGGGGTTGTGCATATGTGGACAGGTTCACACATGTGCAGCAGAGTCAGGATGTGGACATATATATTGGGCATCTGCATGGATTCTCGCGGACATGGGCAGGTTTTACGTCACACCGACCCTCGCGGGTATAATTTAATCTTAAGGCATCGTGCCTTCTCTTTCTTTCCCTTCTTTGGCTATGCTGACTTCAGTGTCTGGCATCTCCATATACTAATGTGTCTGTGGTACTAGAGAAGTTTCAATAGTGCCTTTTATCGCCTTTGCTAAATCATTTTCGGGGGTAAACCCTGTTTGTTAGGGTTACTTGTTACGATCTCACCCAAAATCTTTCAGGATGCATCATTTGAATAGCAGGCCTTCAGAATGGTTTGTTAACGGGCTGTACTAATGAGCCATTACAGGTCTGATTTTTGGGATTTTTCATTGTTACATTCAGCACTATTGATGTGCTTGTCATCTGTGAGCGTCCCAACGGCACCTCATCTCTCTCTCTCTCTCTCTCTCTCTCTCTCTCTGGCCCTGTTTGTCCTCAGCAAAGGACGTGACCTCTCACCCCTGTACTGGGATAGCCCCTCCTATCTCCCAAACACACACACCAACACACACCGACCGGACGCCCTCGGGACGCAGTGGCCACGCTATCAGCACTCATTTGCATTCTGAAGAGGAGGATGTAGACCATGTTACGCCACACACACATAGAACCACCCTGACCCTTGACCTCGATGCCCCCTTCCCCGTCCCCCCAGGTCTCCCTCATCCCACAGATGAGCTGATGCATTATTCCCCAGAGGTGGACGACTGGGCCATTGTTCTGAGAGACGGCAGCCATCCACAGTGAGAAGAACGTCCACCTCTCTTTCCATGCAGGACGAGGATTTAAATCTTAAAAGAAGTCTGTACAACATTGCTGCTTTGTCAAAAAGAAGTGAACTTTGTTCCAGTGCAGAGGAGGCGACTTCAGCAACCTCCTCCCACAGACAAATACATTGGAAATCCACTAAAAAAGGATTGATTTTTTTCCTCTCAGGTACAGGTATTTGAACTTACGTTAACTAAATATGGACTTGTGTAAACTGTATCCACTGTACACTTTGTAATAATCCTCATGTCGTGATATCCATTTTAAAGGAGCACTCCACTGATGTTTGCACGTGAAGATCAGGTTACTTGTCATGAGGAGTACTGCTCAGCCACTGAAAACAGTTGTATGCTGTCTTCTGAATGAAAGAAATGCTGTTGAGGTGTGTTATGGGAAATGTAGGATCCAGCATTTCAGCATTATTGGGTTTTTTTGTTTGTTTCCTCTGTGAATCTTCTAACAGAGCAAACTCCATCTGTTGAGGAGGACAGTGAAAGTTTGTGAAAGCTCTGGAAAAAGCCATTAAGTGGACCTTGAGTTAAGATTTCTTTGTCAAACTTCTGTTTCCCACATCAGGGTCTCTGCAAGGCTCCGTGGAGCAGGTCGACACAAACTGAAAGCTGTAAGACATAAGGCTGAACAAAGCAAAGCCTCGCTGGACGCACACACTTAACAGTTTGTAAGTCGCAGCATGCAACACTGCTACGTGGAAGGTAGCAGACGCATGTGGTTACACCCTACTCCATCTCACAGAGGCCTGTGGCGGGCGGCCATTTTGGTTAAACCCATGTCGGTCTGCGCTGGGGGTTTCAATACCGCACCCTTCCCCTCCCTTTCCTCCCCACGCTGCAGCTCCTCCCTCCTAAAACTACCAGACAAATCTCAGTTTACAACGTTTGAACGCATGTGGGCGATTGTAGCTGCTGCTGCCGCCGTAAAATTACAATTATGCAGCACATGTAACACGACTAACCTGGAAAGCTGTGTGTGTGTTTTACTGCAGCTCCAGTGTAAGCTATCATCGTGTGAAACGCAGCAGTGTTTCTGGAAGCATGTGTAGTGTGTTATCAGAGAGAAAATGGACAGCCGCTGCAACATCTAACATGGTGTTGTGACATAAAAGAGAAGAGGGCCCTGAGATAGAAAGTATGAAGAACCACAAAGAGTAACACTCACCTACAGTTGACAGACGGCAGCAGGAACACACCACAGAGCCACAGAAAAGAAGAAAAAAGAGAAAAGTTAGTCAAATCATCTTCAGGCGTTCAGCATAAAATCTTAGCAAAATAATTGCACAATAAAGCCTCAGTTCGCAAAGTGGTCATTTAGGGGGTTCCAGCAAATGAGGAATAGCTTAATTTCATTTTAATTGAAATTATCCTCGTTAGAGCATGTGTAAGAGTTACTGTTCTCATCATTAGTTTCACTCTCATCATTTGTATTTCCCCACAGAAAGTGTAGACTTTATACATATGGGGTCTCTTCAGATGCGGGGCCCCAATGTGTGACTGCTTAGGCATTCATGACACGAAAATATTCAAGAGCTTCTTGTATAAAGAAATAAAAATACTATCATTTGACTTTGTTATGAGCAGAGTTTTCTCTGTTAGCTTCTGAATTCAGTCTAGGAGGTGGTTTATTTGAGTTTCTGTTAATCAGTGCACACAACACACATGTGAAAGCTGATTTTTTTCCTCCCTTCCTCCCTTTTCATCCTCCCATCTCAAGATGGGCGGCTGCCTCTCTCAGTAGTGGTTTTATGTTTTTCCTGCACTTGGCTTAAGTGACACGGCGGAGGGGGCCTGTGAAATTCCAGAAAGCCTCATTAAAACGCAGTAATTGTTTTGCGAACAGCAGCTCATAAAAAGGCCCCGCTGCCCCATCTCTCCCTATAAAAAGGCAAGTGGGTATGGGGTAGGGGGTTCCAGAGGTGCAGGACAAGGGGGGGACCCCGACTGTAGGAGTGCTGGTGGAGGAGGCAGAGCAGAAGGAGGGGATGGGGCGGTGTGTTTGGGGCAATGATGCCTCAAATGATCTTCCTTCCATCTTTAAATGTGACTGTATGCTGAGGTTTGTGCGATTCATCAGTGTATTATTGTGGCAATATGCCCCCCTTGTTTTATTTGTATTTTATCCACTGACATCGCTCTCTCAGCACATAGCTAGAGGCTGTAGACAAAAAAAAGCCTTCTCCTTCATTGCACCACCTAATGAGGTAATAAGGGTGAAGCTTCACCAAATGTGTTTGTTTTTCACACCCAGGCCCTGCTAATTGCCTTCTCCTGCAACCCCACAGTTTGCATAATGATGCCAGTTGACAAACCACTCTTCCCATGCTAATGATGACTAAGGCCATGTCAACGCTATGTCCGCTAAATTTGAAAATTCCTCTCGCAGTGCTTTTCAAACAACAAACATGATCATTTTGAAAAAGATGAAATCAACTTACTAAGAAAGTTCTGATTGGATGATTTGAGAGAATAGCTGTTTCTCATGCAGTCATACGACCTTTCTATGGTAGTAAGTAAAAGTGCAATTTTAAAAGGACTTTTAAAAAGACTGCACCAAATTTTACACTTAATTTTCAAAGCATAGCTGGGTGAGAACTGGTTTTTGTTTGATAAATAAATAAAATGTGTGTAGAAAAAAAAGAAACTATAGCAAATGAGTAGGTTTCACTTTCACATGGTGATTAATCACTTAAGAAGATTGGGCCCTCCCCCTGTAGCCCCCCTCCCTTCCCCAGCGCTGATGCTCATAACAGGATTGGTCTGGCTAATGTCTCTCCGCTTAACATATTTCAAGCCCTGGATGAAAAGTGGCACGTTTTAATCTGAAAAGGCAGATGAATCGCAAAGACAAAAGACAGATGATAGTTCTTGACTTTCTCTTCTTTTTTTTTGTTGGAAGGGGGGGGGGGGGATAGGCTAGGCGCCCCCCCTCCTTTGCTTGGCTTTCCCCTCCACATAGCTTCCTCTGTGTAGTCAGAGTGAGCTAGCAGGGGGTCCCCACTTTCTCTGCAACTAAAGGGATTAGCTGTAATTGGGACAAAAGTCCTCAAGCTTTTTTTGCCCTACTGTTGCAGCTCTTAGCACCAACAGTGCTTCTTGCTGCAATAACCTCCACATGCATACACAAAGAAAAACAATCCAGAAACCCTAAGCTGAAACAAATCAAACAGATGCCAAGGGCAAACTTCTGACCTTAAGGAGGAATTAAACTGCAGTCCTAAGGTGAGGAGCAAGGGGCAAAACAAAACTCCTACGTCTTCTCCCACCTAACCTCACCTCCAGAGAGCCCCATTAACCAGTACAAAAGTCAGGCTTACTGGGCTGACTTTATGGCTACCAGATGGCATGAGAGGGGCCTGGGCTGCCTGTGAACTAGTCTCCACCCCTGTAAAACAGTGACCAGTTGACCCTGGGGCCATATAAACCTGGGGTCTAAGACAACAAGGCTCCAACCACCGAGACACGTCACTTCACCTGAGGAGGCCGGCTTATCGTTTAAACTTGCTCCCCCTGGCATTCGATTTCCAGTCCTCTCCACCGAGTTCACTTTATGAGGGGAACACGGTTGTGCAGTGCAAAGATCTTGCTGGCTGTCCTTCTACTCATAAGGGCAGTAGTAGACTGGAGGCAGATTTTAAGTACAGCTGACAAGTTTTTGCAGCATGCAAACTTGCGACTTTTACAGT